>NC_085995.1:37993818-38136318 GCF_030014385.1 Trichomycterus rosablanca
GCTCCCCGCTGGCGCTGAACCCTGCAGCAAAGTGCCATTATATTCCAGAGTGATAATCAGTTTAAACGGCAATAAAGTTTATATGTTCAGATGTTCATGAGCGTCTCTGATGAATGAAGTGTTATTGTAGTTGGCGGTGGATCAGATTCTAATTAATTCTCCTTTTAAAACCTTCATGAAAGTGAAAGAGCTCGTTATATTATCCTCTCATCATTATAATCTCTGTAACATCCTGCCCTTCATCAAGATTTATTTGAGGTCTAATTCATCACCATAATAAACCTAACCTCACCACCCTACACAGACCAAAACATCACGTGTTTTAATGTTCCAAAACTCGGTAATAATAAATATATTTTAAACTTAACATTGTGCTTTGGTCTCGTTATGACCCTGAGCAGAATGAGTCACAGAAATAAACATGTAAGAAAATACAGCAATACAGTTTTGGCCACTCACTCACTCGCAGGGGGGTGCTGAAGCCTATCCCAGCTTTTCAATGGGCACAAGGCACACAGTAACACCCTGCACGGGGTGCCAGTCCATTGCAGGGCAGACACACATACACACATACACACACACCCATTCACCTATAGGACAATTCAGTATCTCCAATTAACCTGGCTGCATGTTTTTGGACTGTGGGAGGAAACCGGAGCTCCCGGAGGAAACCCACACAGAAACGGGGAGAACATGCAAACTCCATACAGAAAGGACCCGGACCGCCCCACCTGGGGATCGAACCCAGGACTGAAGGAGGCCAAATCAACTTAAATAATCAGAGGTGGCCCTATAGAAAAGCAAAACAACAAATAAACAGAATATTTATTTAATTTATTACATGCGTTTTAAATTACAGACAGTTGTAGCCTAGTGGTTAAAGTACTGGGCTAGGTTGCCAGATTGCTGCTGTTAGGCCCTTGAGCAAGGCCCTTGACCCTCAGTTGCTTGACCCTCAGTTGCTTGACCCTCAGAGGCGTCTGCTAAATGCCAAAGATGTAAATGTGTTTATATTTAGGGTGGCACGGTGGCTCGGTGGGTAGCACTGTCACCACACAGCAAGAGGATTCTGGGTTTGGCTCTAAGGTTGAGCAGTTAAGGTCCCTTCTGTGTGGAGTTTGCATGTTCTCCTCATGTCTGTGTGGGTGCTCCGGTTTACTTTAACAGGTCCAAAGACATGCAAGTGAGGTTATCTGGAGCTACTCCAACTAAATATATATATATATATATACGAGGGATTGTCAAAAGGTTTTCTCACTTTTATATTTTGGTTATAAGCGGTGAGGGTGGGAGGAGTAATCGGTCATGACTGAGAGACGCTTATAGTCCGGATTTAGCTCCATCTGATTTCCACCTCTTTGGACGCTCAGAGAAGCTTTAAGGGGAAGAAGATTTTTATGTGATGATGATGTGAAAGCAGCGCTGCATCAGTGGCTACGAGCTCAAGCAAAAAAATGTTTGGCATTAAAAAGTTGGTACGACACTGAAAATTTTTTTTGTAGATATTAGGGCTGTCGCACGTCATCTCTCATTAAGACAGCGTTTCTCTAAGTGTGGGGCGTGCGCGTCTGACTGGTAGAAGCAACGTTTTAACGTCGGACTTGCCACCGTTTCATTTGCGGTTTGTTAACATAATGTAACCGAGCGTCGTAGTGATGCACTTGCTTAATAAAGAAATAAATACATGGTATTCACAAATTATCGGGAGTCATCGCGTTAGCCAAGCATGCTATTCCATGAACTATGGAAGCCCCAAAGGGTCAAAACACACTCACTTCTTGTAGAAACGTCCATCAAACCATTGTCACGATACAACCACGGAAAAGTTACAATAACTATGCCTTATCCCACCTGAAGCACCGCTGATCTACAATGTTTGCTGATGGAGAAATTTTACCCTACAATCTGACATATATACGAAGTCAAGGGTCTCTGCTGGATAGTATTACTGCCTAGTATGTGAGTGAATAAAACTTCCTTACAGTTTTCTCTTGTCCCAGCAGTTTGTAACATAAGTACATTTAACATAAAATGTGTTCACCATTTTAATTGTAACATTTCACTTAAAAATCCTCGTTTTCTATAACATTTACACAGATTTTTTTTTAATGCGATTAATCGCGATTAACTATATGAATTTCTGAGATTAATCGCGATTAAAAATTTTAATCGTTTGACAGCCCAGGTAAATATGTATATATGCACTGATCAGCCATAACATTAAAACCACCTCCTTGTTTCTACACTCACTGTCCATTTTATCAGCCCCACTTACCATATAGAAGCACTTTGTAGATCTACAATTACTGACTGTAGTCCATCTGTTTCTCTGCATGCTTTGTTAGCCCCCTTTCATGCTGTTCTTCAATGGTCAGGACCCCCACAGGACCACCACAGAGCAGGTATTATTTAGGTGGTGGATCATTCTCAGCACTGCAGTGACACAGACATGGTGGTGGTGTGTTAGTGTGTGTTGTGCTGGTATGAGTGGATCAGACACAGCAGCGCTGCTGAAGTTTTTAAACACCTCACTGTCACTGCTGGACTGAGAATAGTCCACCAACCAAATATATCCAGCCAACAGCGCCCCGTGGGCAGCGTCCTGTGACCACTGATGAAGGTCTAGAAGATGACCGACTCAAACAGCAGCAATAGATGAGCGATCGTCTCTGACTTTACATCTACAAGGTGGACCAACTAGGCAGGAGTGTCCAATAGAGTGGACAGTGAGTGGACATGGTTATTTAAAAACTCCAGCAGCGCTGCTGTGTCTGATCCACTCATACCAGCACAACACACACTAACACACCACCACCATGTCAGTGTCACTGCAGTGCTGAGAATGATCCACCAACCAAATAATACCTGCTCTGTGGTGGTCCTGTGGGGGTCCTGACCATTGAAGAACAGGGTAAAAGGGGGCTAACAATGCATGTAGAGAAACAGATGGACTATATTTATATATATACAAATTTTACTCACCTGCCCCCTCACATTCTCAATATTCACATGACTTTAATTTAGCATATCAATGGTATCCATGAGGCTTATAAATGCTTCTTTTATTTCCTGCTCCTTGTTCATAATGGCAAACACAAGAGAGCTGTAGCCGTCTGAGCAGAGCAGAAATGCTATTATCACAGAACACAAGCAGTCAAAGAGGTACAGGATTATCTCCAAAGAGCTCAGCATCCCGGCTTTAACAGTTCGAAATGTTATCTAGAAGGTTGCTACTCATGGAACACTTAAGAACCTTCCAGGACGTGATGGAAAGAGGAAAATTGATAAGAGATCTCTACCAAAGGGGGTTCGGAATGTGGCAAAGAACAAAAAAATACCTTTTTTTTTTTAAGCGACCCACATTTTGTCCTTGATTTTTACCACGACCCAGACAACAGATTAACTTCATTAATAAACATGGTCGCAATCTGGTCTCACTCTGGTCTACAAGATGTAATGTAAAGCCTCCACAAGGGGGGCAATCCTATACAAGTTTATTTTGTGTTTGTGTGATTTAATTATTAATTTTTTTCTCTGTAACCCATTTGTTTTGGCTCACGACCCACCCATGGGTCACAACATACAGCTTCCAGAGAACTTCAGGCTGAGCTGAAGAGATCTGGAGTGATGGTCTCAACCCATACTCTACACCGCACACAGAACACACAGAGCTCTGTTAGTGAAGGACAGGGAGGATCCCACTGCTTTAATTACACAAACCACAGTCCTTCTAAGGAAATGTTCTATAGACAGATGAAATTAAATTAGAGCTCTATGGTAAATGATTACCAGCGTTATGTTTATAGATGACATAAATGAATTAAGCCTACACCGATCAGCCATAACATTAAAACCACCTCCTTGTTTCTACACTCACTGTCCATTTTATCAGCTTTACTTACCATATAGTAGCACTTGGTAGTTCTACAATTACTGACTGTAGTCCATCTGTTTCTCTGCATGCTTTGTTAGCCCCCTTTCACCCTGTTCTTCAATGGTCAGGACCCCCACAGGACCACCACAGAGCAGGTATTATTTAGGTGGTGGATCATTCTCAGCACTGCAGTGACACTGACATGGTGGTGGTGTGTTAGTGTGTGTTGTGCTGGTATGAGTGGATTAAAGAAGTTTTTAAACACCTCACTGTCACTGCTGGACTTAGAATAGTCCACCAACCAAATATATCCAGCCAACAGCGCCCCGTGGGCAGCGTCCTGTGACCACTGATGAAGGTCTAGAAGATGACCGACTCAAACAGCAGCAATAGATGAGCGATCGTCTCTAACTTTACATCTACAAGGTGAACCAACTAGGTAGGAGTGTCTAATAGAGTGGACAGTGAGTGGACACGGTATTTAAAAACTCCAGCAGTGCTGCTGTGTCTGATCCACTCATACCAGCACAACACACACTAACACACCACCACCATGTCAGTGTCACTGCAGTGCTGAGAATGATCCACCACCTAAATAATACCTGCTCTGTGGTGGTCCTGTGGGGGTCCTGACCATTGAAGAACAGGGTGAAAGCAGGTTAAAAAAGCATGCAGAGAAACAGATGGCCTACAGTCAGTAATTGTAGAACTACAAAGTGCTTCTATATGGTAAGTGGAGCTGATAAAATGGACAGTGAGTGTAGAAACAAGGAGGTGGTTTTAATGTTATGGCTGATCGGTGTATATTAAAAAGTGCAATGTTGTGGGGCTGCTTTGCTGCCTCTGGGATTAAAGGCATTGAATGTGTTGTAGGAACAATGAAATAAAGGATTATTATTCATTTAGAGCAAAATGTGATCCAAAGTGTATGAACACTTGGTTTGCACGGGTCCATCCTCAGGATAATGACCCAAAGTGCACATCCAAAAATGGTTAAGAAGGAAAAATGGACTGTTTTAAACTGGCCAGCAGCGAGTCTTGATCTCAGTCCAATTTAAAAACTTTGGAGAGCTAAAATCTGCTATTAGAGAAGGAGAAGAGCTTGAGAGAACTGCAAGGAAAGAACTGAAACAGAGTCTTTTTGGCCTGAAGTACACGCTCTAACTGAAAGTGGATGGTATCTGGTAGCTTTGTGGTTTTGCGTCCCTGCTGGTGTGAGCGCAGGGTTTGGGGTATCAGGTTGACTGTCTGCACATTGTTGAAGCAGAAGTCAGGAAGGACTCTGTGAAAGTAAGGAAACACAGGGGTACCTTGAAACTCAACATCAGCTGGTTTTGGGAATGGTGTTGAGTTTAGAAGACGTTGAGATTCAAGGTATTTTTTCCCATAAGGATGTTTGGGAAACCTGTTAATGCATCCATGGTCCTGTGGAACTGCATATATTGTAGGCTCATGTAAAATAATGGGGTTGTGTTTGACACTTATACACTGAAAATAATACAAATATAATATAAAAACACTGAAATACAATTAAAAACAGTTTAAATATTAATACATTTATTTCTTTATTGTTTCCTTATGCTTCTTAATCGTGGAGTTGCTTGATTTTGGAATACCGTATTCTGTTCAGTACCGGCGCATTCACATAAGAATGCACAAAGCTTCAAGTGACTTATCATACTAAAACATCGAGTGAATTTCATTAGTGGAGAGAACTTATGATCAGTAATAATTAAGAGACGTTTAGTGTTCCTGTGTCGTTCTTATACATTCAGTCACATTAAGCTTTTTTAACGAAGCGTTTTAGACTTTAGGAGAAGCTGATTCTGATTCTCACAATTTCTCAGAACCTCGAGCTGTAACACAAGTTTAAAAGTGAAACAGGGAGGCCGCTCAGGTGGCGCAGCGGTAAAAAGAAACGCGCTGCAACCAGGGCTGGATTCTGAGAAGCGTGGTATCGAATCCAGCCTTGCTTTACCGGTTCGAAGCTGAGTGGCTATATGAGCAACGATTGGCCGGTTGTTCATGTGGGGGGTGGGACAAAGAACCGGATGTGGGTCTCTCTCTGTCAGAATGCGATTGCGTTCTCTGCCGGCTGATTGGAGGCGCTTACACAGAGATGGGAGAGGGTGCCCTTAGGGTGTGTCTCTCCGCATGCAATGCTAGGTGGCGCCAAACTCGTCAATGTGTGGGTGGCAAAGATGCATCTGGCTGCTGCTCGTGTTTCGGAGGGGATACGGGTTAGCTTCAATCACCTCCGTCAGGGCGGGGTTCGGCATAGACAGAGAGGAAGCACGATGCTAATTGAACAATTGGATGCGCTAAAAGGGGAGAAAAAGGGGTAAAAATTTATTTAAAAAAAAAAAAAAAAAAAAAAAAATGTAATGGTACAAATTTCTTGACGAAGGTTGTTGAGTTTCAATGTTTTTGAGTTTAGGGGACGTCGAGTTACAAGGTACCGCTGTAATAATAAGAACAAATAACTACAGAATGTGACAGAGGACCCCTGTATACGTATATACAACAAGGATTTAGAAAAAAACAGAGGAACATCCATTGAATGGATTTCAAATTTAACCAAATATCCGGTCCGATTGTTTACAATTCCCGCAAGAAGCGCACCAAGACCAGTAGTTCAGTAACTGTCCGCTAATCTGTGCACGTCTCTCTGTTTACATGAGTTATAGGCTTTATTTTGTCTGTAGGCTTGTTTTGTTTTCATTCTTTTCTCTGTGTTTTAAGCTTAGTTTTGCACCAGCGCTGCTAAGACTAATAGAGTAATAGAAACTCCCCACTATATGATCACGGCAATAAAAATCTCCTCCGTCACACAAGGTAAATGAAATTCGTCCCCAGTAGTACAGTACACCAATTTTAATATTTATTTATATTTTTTACATTACATACTTACATAGCTACAGGGGATCTTCATCAGTGGCTACGAGCTCAACCAAAAAAATTTTTGCTGATGCCATTAAAAAGTTGGTACGACGCTGCATGGAAAAATGCATCTGAGGTGACTGTGTAGAAAAGTGATGCTATTTGTGTGGAAACTTTTTGATAAACCCTCATATTTACGCTATCCGGGCTTTAACAGTTCGAAATGTTATCATGAAGGTTGCTACTCATGGAACACTTAACAACCTTCCAGGGCATGGTGGAAAGTGGAAAATTGATGAGAGATCCCTACCGAAAGGGGTTCAAAATGTGGCAAAGAAACAACATACAGCATCCTGGGAACATCAGGCTGAGCTGGAGACATCTGGAGGGATAATTTCAACCCGTATCATACGCCTCAAACAGAGATCTGTAAGTGAAGGTCAACGAGGATCCCACTGCTTAAAGAAAGGCATAAAAAGACCAAAATTTTCTTAGACAAACCTCCGTCCTTCTGGGAAAATGTTCTATGGACAGATGAAATGAAATTAGAGCTCTTTGGCAAATTAATTCTAGTGTTATGTTTATAGACGACAAAATGAAGCGTTGTTCATTTTACTGTTTATTCACTGTTTATGTTTATTTTTTTCCCCAAATTTCTTCCCTAATCTAGTCGTGTCCAATTACCCCGATTGCATCCTCCACTGATTTAACCCTCCACCGCTGACTGAGGACGCTTCTCAACGGATACGTGTTCAGTACAGACTGCATTTTTCACCTGCACGAGTCGAGTTCATACACCGATCAGCACTGTGCACGGAGAGCCACACCCTGAACTGCATTATTCCTCAGCCCTGTGCAGGCGCCATCAATCAGCCAGCAGGGGTCATAATTGCTCCAGTTATGAGGACCCATGATCCGGCTTGCCCCTGACCCTGTATGAACAACAGCCAATCGTTGTTCATGCAGCCGCCCAGCCCAGCCGGATGGCAGAGCTGAGATTCGATACGATGTATTTAAAAACCCAGTGGCATTTATTTGACTGTTTATGTGCATGTAATATGTGCATGGTTTGCACTTTTGTGGACCTGAGTGCTGTGTTTTCAGATATTTTCGCACCTCTTTTTCAGACAATTGCGTTTTACAAACCATTACAAACCTTTTAGTCCATTAAATGATGGTGCAACTATTTTTAAATTAATTCTGTCAAATTACTTATAGTTTTATTCTCTTTAACAGGTACATGAATGTTCTTGGTCTGACTGGAGGATATACCCAAGCCAGCATGGGTCCTTTAGACCCAGTTAACGCCACAGGTGACGTCACTAATGGAGAAGGAGACTCCACCGGTTGGCAGCAGGAGCACATGAGCAACGTTAGCACGGACTCCCACAAGCCTGCTTTCGTGGATGACATTACCAAACACTTGAGCGTTCAGATTGCTCTCATAACTGCTTATTCGCTCATAATCCTCCTGGGTCTGGTGGGAAACGCCCTGGTTATTTACATGATCATTATTTACAAGAACATGCGCACCGTTACTAACTACTTCATCGCCAACCTGGCTCTGGCAGACCTGATGGTGGATACCATGTGCTTGCCTTTTACTCTGGTGTACACTTTAATCGACGAGTGGAAGTTCGGGGCGGTGATGTGTCACATGGTGCCTTACGCGCAAGCCCTGACCGTCCACGTGTCCATCCTGACGCTCACGGTTATCGCTCTGGAGCGCTACAGGTGCATCGTGTTCCACATGAACGAGCACCTGAGCAGGTTTGCCAGCTTCACCATCATTAGCCTGACGTGGGTTTTCGCTGCCATTCTAGCCGGACCCTTGGCTATCTTCCGGGAGTACCGGTACGAGGAGATCACCTACATCAACCTACGGATAGCGGTATGCTCTGAAAAATGGCCTCATGGGACCAACCGGGATGCCATAATATACAGCTTCTCCATGCTGGTTTTGCAGTACGTGCTTCCGTTGGGCATCATCAGCTACGCGTACATGTGCATCTGGGTTAAACTGAAGAACCACGTCAGCCCGTGCAACCGTAACGACCACATCATGCGGCGCAGGAAGACCACCAAGATGCTGGTCCTGATGGTGGTGGTTTTCGCCGTGTGTTGGCTTCCATTCCACGTGTTCCAGCTCGCCAGCGACCTCGACCTGGTCCTGAAATTTAAAGAGTACAAGCTGCTTTACACTCTGTTCCACATTGTGGCCATGTGCTCCACCTTCACCAATCCGCTGCTCTACGGCTGGATGAACAAGAACTACAGGAACGGCTTCCTCATGTTCTTCCGCTGCCAGCACAAACCCGACACCATACATCCAGAGGGTTCGTTCCGGACTCGGTCCATGCGGGGCGTGGTTGTGAACGGCTACAATACCAGACAGCCGGCGACTGCTGTCTGAACGACAGACGGACTGGATTTATTTCAGAGATCAGGCCTGCTGTGAATATTCTGAATCATACAACCAAACAGTTGCATGCTTTCCATTCTGATGATGCACTGTGTTCAGAAACCTATTTATTATTGGTCAATTTTACACGTGGTGAACAGTAAAACTGCTAGGTGTCTCTGCATTGCTTATTTTTTGTGATTTTTTAGTTTGTTTTAAGCAGTTATACAGTAATATAAATAAAACTAAGAGAAACAATAGAAGCCTTTTGGAGATATTGGCTGGCGGCTGTTATGTTGTTTGAATCTTTGCGTTTACTGTCAATGACGTACCCCTTCTTGACAGGCAGGTAAAATCTAACTAGAGTGTGGGGGGTTGATGTACCAGGGGGATGCTGGACGGAAAATATAAGGGCTCATATTACAACCCCAAATCAGAAAAAGTTGGGACAGCATGGAAAATTCCTTATATTGACTTTGACTTTTATTTGATTGCAGACAGGATGAACCTGAGATATTTCATGTTTTATCTGCTCAACTTCATCTGCTCAACCTTTATTCCTGCATTTCAGTCCTGCAACACATTCCACATTCCAAAAAAAGTTGGGGCGAGGGTAATTTAGAGCTAGTAATGAGGCGAAAAAACTAAATAATGATGTGATTTTAAACAGGTGATGTCAACAGGTGATTGTAAACATGGTTTGGTACAAAAGCAGCATCCAGGAAAGACTGAGTCTTTGATGAGTAAAGATTCTCTCAGTACATTCTCTCAGTCCTTATATAAAAGTTAGTGCCACAGATGTTACCGGAGCACCCACAGGAAACCCATGCAGACAGCATGCCAAAAAAATGTTTCCAGAGGCAGGGATAGAACCCAGTTCCTTGGGACACTCACTCCACCAGCTGCGCCAGCATGCCACTCTCAGTCGCTGAAGCTTGAGATATTTTTGCTTGTTTTCATACTGAAATTTGCCTTCAGAAGGGAAAGCTTGTGGACTCACTAGACGCACTAGATTTAATCCCGTTTAACTATCAACGTTTAAATAGACATTTTGCACACATAGATTTATTTATATTATTTGAACATGTAAAACACGTGCCAAATCCGGCCCGCCACGTCATTTTATGTGACCCACCAGTGCTTAAAAGACGTATGATTGTCTTAAAATACTGTAAAATCGTACGTAAACTGCATCTCCCACAATGCATGCCGATTTTGATCATGCGGTGTTTCCACATCAGCGTTTAACTGAGGCGATTTTCCAACAAGTGATGTTGAGAAATATTTACAAATAATCCCAAAATGTACAAGAACAGAAGATTGAAGCAGAAGGAGGAAATTTTATGAAAGATGGGAAAGTGAACACAAGTCTGTTCGGTACGTCTCTTGTGTTATGAGGCCGTGTCTGTGGTAAAGGAGGACAATATAAATGTAGATATACATTATAAATATACAGAATAAATTTGGCATTTTTACACCAAACACAGAATTTGTATTACATCCTGGCTACACAAACACCCTTTCTTGTGTCCATTCTATTCACATCAGTATATGTATAATGTGCTCTGAATACAGCATGGATTGCTTTATGACAAGTATAAACCAGTAATAGCTCTGTGCGATCGTAATTGTGCTTTATTACGGCCAGTGTACAATAAAATGATACAGACTCTTCATCTAAAGTCATTAAAATGAGCCGATGTGGTTGTTTGGAAGTCATTACTAAATAGATACTAAAGGGGAGAGAATGGGTCGTTACGCAAGCTATAATTTACTCTGTCACATTCATACAGTTAGTCAGATGACAATAAATATATGATCAAAAGTATGTGGACAACTCTCCTTATAATTGCAATCGGGCCCATTTTCTGTTCCAGTATGACCGTGTTCTTGAGCACAAGACAAGGTCCAGACATAATGACATAATGGAGTTTGGAGTGAGGAAACTCCAGTCTAAACTCCAATAAACACCTCTGTGCCCACAAGTGCTCCTTGAAAAATTCCCTCAGACACACTCCAAAATCTTGTGAAAAGCTTTCCCAGATAAAGCAGAGCTTCTCAAAGTCTGTAGGGGGCAGAACAAATCCACATATTTGTGTATTTACATTGTCAGCGTTTAGTAGACGCTCTTGTCCAAAGCGACTTACAGTACTGTGACAGTATACAGTCTAAGCAATTGAGGTTAAGGGCCTTGCTCAAGGGCCCAACAGTGGCAACCTGGCAGTGAAGGGGCTTGAACCAGTGACCTTTCCATTACTAGTCCAGTACCTTAACATTTTTGCACATGCTCATGGACAGGTGCTCACATACTTTTGGTCAAAAATTGTAAATTAAAAGTTTAATAAAATGAAGTAGTGAACAGTTTGATGGTGAAATGATTAAATAAACACATCACAAGTACCTAAACTATAATCTACTCACTGTTTTATTATCTATTACTGATACAAAAACCCTGCCGCCAGAATCGGCCATAACAGACAACATGCTTACAAAGTTATATTTCTTAAAGGATCTGTACAGAATTTATACACTCACACAATCACTTTCTTAACCGCTTATCCAATCAGGGTTGTGGGGGGTGCTGGAGCCTATCCCAGCTTTTCAATGAGCGCAAAGCACACAGTAACACCCTGGACGGGGCGTCAGTCCATCGCAGGGCAGACACACACCCACCCATTCACCTATAGGGCAATTCAGTGTCTCCAATTAACCTGACTGCATGTTTTTTTAGACTTTGGGAGGAAACTGACCTGGAAAGGACCTGGACCGCCCCGCCTGGGGATCGAACACAGGACCTTCATTCTGTGAGGTGACAGTGCTACCCACCGAGCCACCGTGCCACCCGGAATTTATACAGACACAGCCAATTTAGTGCCTGTAAACCTTCTGGTTTAAAACTGTACTTTATTATTCTTTTGCCAACAAAAATTATAAAAAATAATTAGTAATATTTCATGAATATTAATTCACACTAATTACATATTGTAGCCATCTGATTGCAACCATCAGCAACTGATTGTAATTATGTCAATTGTGTCGAATATGACAATTAGGAGGGAATTCAAAAAGTTTAAAAGAAATGAAAAGATTCACACTGCTCTTAAAAATAGTTGATTTTTAATCCTGAAAGTAAAAAAGTATAAGAAAAGTATAAGTATAAGAAAACAGTATGCTCTCATAATGTGTGTAATAATCCCAGTAGTGGGGGGGGGGGGGCTTTTCTTAAAGAACCCACAAAAAGACATACATTTGACTCATAATGAAAACATGGGACATAATTAAATGTGAAATTTAAACCCTGTGTTTGTAATAAAAGATCTGGTGGAAAAGTTGTGGCTCTGGGTGTGAATTTGTAGGTAAATGCGCCCCCTACAGAAATCACGTGGTACTGCATGCTGACTGAAACTGAACCACTTAAGTTTCTTTGGAAGTTCCTCGAATAATGACTGATACTCTGTTTGATTTAAAAATGTGGTTCTTCATAATCTTCCATAATTATTCCATATTTAAGTAAAAGCAACGAGATGCTCGAATTGTCCAGTTACAAGAAGAAAGAAAAGAGCATATCAGGTGGAGGCATACTGGCCTGAAATGGAACCCTGCTCTCATCCTCTATTTATTCTTCCTAAGAAAGTTCTGCAATCACTGGGTTTAATCCAGTCACGTTTAGGATGGGTTTTGCATGTTCTTACTGTGTCCACATGTGAAAGAGGAAATGGGGTGTTGAGGTACTCTGGTTTCCTTCTACCTCCCCAAAACATGCAAAATGTGGATTGGCTGCTCTGAACTCCCTAGTTTAGAGCAGCCAAATTCAACAGGCCACCAGACCCACTGTGACCCTGAGCACTGTGACTGTGTTGCCCTGCACAGACTTGTGCCCTATTCAGTATGTATTTCTGCTGTGCATCCAATTTGTTTAGATGGTGCCAGATCTACAGCAACCCTACCCAGGACATAGTGGTTGGACAAACAATGCAATAAAGAATGACACTGAATTTAATATATTATAATTTGAAATACTGTTTTTCCTGTCTGGTTGGGTTTCCTCCCAACTGCCAACAATCCAGAAGGTGGATGGGCTGCTCTAAATTGCTTTTAGATGTTAATTAGTAAATGAATAGTAGTGTGGCCTGCCCGTAAATGAACTTGTGCCCAGTACAGTATACTTTGACCACAATGAGACGATTATTAAAAATGAATAAATTAATGAACCTAATGCACCTAATGTAGGAACCCAATTATGATTCACTTTAATCTTCAGCTGGTAGTTTTATCTTTATATTATTTATTATTTATCATTTAAAGCTGCACTTTACACAACTGTAAATATATATATATATATATATATATATATATATATATATATATATATATATATATATATATATATATATATATATTGTGTATAGATAGATAGATAGATAGATAGATAGATAGATAGATAGATAGATAGATAGATAGATAGATAGATAGATAGATAGATAGATAGACTGTGTATATATTGTGTGTACATAGATAGATAGATAGATAGATAGATAGATAGATAGATAGATAGATAGATAGATAGATAGATAGATAGATAGATAGATAGACTGTGTATATATTGTGTGTACATATATATATATACACACACAATTATTAATTAGTTATTTAGCTGCATCTTTACACAATTATAGTTACACTTGTATATTTATTTATTTTAAACGTCTTTATTATTACTGTTATTATTATAATACATACCTAACTAATCCCATTTTTATTCATATGCTTATCATTATTATTATTATTACTATTATGTATATAGTACTATGCACTGTACATAGACATAATACCATATATGTAAATAGCTGTGGTTATAATTATATATTAATCCCAGATATATACTTTTACCATTACTCTCTGTTTTTTGCACAATGCTACTATTTGCACTTCTGGTAGCTGACTGCATTTCGTTGCCTTGTACCTGTACTGAACAATGACAATAAAGTTGAATCTATCTATCTATCTATCTATCCATCCATCCATCCATCCATCCATCCATTTATCTATCTATCCATCTATTAGTTAGGATCGTTCTAGAAAACCGAGGCTCCGTCCCAAATCGCACACTGCTTCCTAAACATCATGTCAAATTTGAACGCAAACCAACAGTGCCGTTACCATGTAAGCTCACTATTTAGTAAAAAGTATGCGATTTGGGACGGAGCCTAAATATTCCATTGAGACTGACCGTTACGTAATTAAGGCTGTGTTCCAAACCATATGGAACCTCACTATACGGTAAGTGAGTACTGACTATCAGAGCCGTAGAGAGAGAGAGTTGCGACACTCCTTGATCTCGCCGCTACGCGGTCACGTGGTTCATGTAACCCTCCAATAGTTCCAAACAAACCCGGCGCTGTCATGTTCTCATATGGGACCGGCAGCAGTGAGTGAAATATTACACATTAAATAATAAACATTTGTACAATTTCTGGGTATTTTCACCTGCCTTTACATTTACTGCATCTGCTTTAATATCAATTTGGTATATAAAGTGGAAGATTGATGTTTATAATGACTTAATAGGTCGTTCTTGTTAACACACAGTACATTATATTAGCATACATTACATAATGCCATATCATTAAGTAGTAGAGACAATATACAGTACAGAGATTAGACAGTTTTTTATGTTTTGCTTTTTACATAAACTAATCTCCCTTCACTTTCCTGAGGATTCATAATAATAATCATTTTGGTTAAACACTAAGCCATGTGGCTGGATTCATAAGGTTTACCTGCACTGAATGAACAGATTCATAAACACACTACCGTACCAATACCTTTAACATTATAGTGCAGGTACATGAAATAGCATTAAGTCATGTCTTATTTCATGAGTAAGTAATAATTTATTCCTACATGTAATACATGAATTAATTCAGAATAATTATGCACTAGTTCATTTTGTCTAATGTAAGTGGTGGACAAGGTACACAAACCATGTAGTTGAGTTGAAGTAGAGATATCCAAGGTGACATATTACTCCAGTAAAAGTAGTAATAAAAGTAAAAATACTCTTTACCTCCACTAAAGTACTAAACTAAATTTACCTTCAAATGTACTTAAGAATGAAAGTAAAATTAGCATGATTTATTATGGCTCTGATGTTGTATTATCATTTCTGTAACAAGACTCTTGATTAATCAACTTTTAATTAATCAATTTTAGGTGAAAAGACTCGTGTCAATAATTTAGCTTAGCTGACTAAGCTACATTCAGTTATACCTATTAATTAAGATAAACATGTAACATTTAGTGCTGAGCAAATGCTAAACAATAACAGTATTAAGTATATTAATGACATCAAATTCATTATTTTTTTAAAACAAAGCAACAAACAGCTAAAAATGCTTGATAAGTAGTGGAAATGAATGGGGCTCTATGGGATGTTTGGAACTATACAGAGCTCCACAACCCGGAAGCTGCACAGAAAATATGTCCCGCCCCCTTTCCAACGGTTCCACTCTGTTCTCTCTACCGCTCTGCTGAGGACGTGCAGGCTTTGGTACACTAGTAATGGCGGTCAAAACGGCACCATGGTGTACACTTTACCGGAAGTGTCGTGTAGTCCATGACCTTCCTCTGGTTCATCACGTAGGAGGGAAGGCTCCTGACATGTCGGACTGGAGGAGATGGAGAAGAACTCAGAGTAAATCCAGTCCTCGATCCTGGTGAGAGTTTAATTCATTATTATATCTATATTGTTAGAGCAGTTTTGTAAGATATTAGCGTGTTTTTCATTCAGAAATCATGTAGCATGTTGGCTAATTGCATCAGCGGTAACCATGTCGGCGGAACCTGCACCACGTGACACCAAATTAATCCGTTTTTAAGGGTAAATGAAACATAATTAAGTCGAATCACGTTTTTAAATGATTTGTTAACAGATTATTTAATGTAGAATTCATTATACAGCCCTTCATATTAAAGTTAACATAACGGTGTTACTCAGTGTGATGACACAGCAACTGGGCTAGTTGTCTCAAACTTGCATTTTAAGCCGTAATATAATAACATAATAACATTTAACCTGCTTTCACCCTGTTCTTCAATGGTCAGGACTCTCACAGGACCCCCACATGAGTGGATCAGACACAGCAGCGCTGCTGGAGTTTTTAAACGACGTGTCCACTCACTGTCCACTCTATTAGACACGCCTACCTAGTTGGTCCACCTTGTAGATGTAAAGTCAGAGACGATCGCTCATCTGTTGCTGCTGTTTGAGTCGGTCATCTTCTAGACCTTCATCAGTGGTCACAGGACGCCGCCTACGGGGCGCTGTTTGTTGGATATTTTTGGTTGGTGGACTATTCTCAGTCCAGCAGTGACAGTGAGGTGTTTAAAAACTCCAGCAGCACTGCTGTGTCTGATCCACTCATACCAGCACAACACACACTAACACACCACCACCATGTCAGTGTCACTGCAGTGCTGAGAATGATCCACCACCTAAATAATACCTGCTCTGTGGTGGTCCTGTGGGGGTCCTGACCATTGAAGAACAGCATGAAAGGGGGGTAACAAAGCATGCAGAGAAACAGATGGACTACAGTCAGTAATTGTAGAACTACAAAGTGCTTCTATATGGTAAGTGGAGCTGATAAAATGGACAGCGAGTGTAGAAACAAGGAGGTGGTTTTAATGTTATGGCTGATCGGTGTATAATACTTGTTAAGCTACTCTAGTTAAAGCTTAATGACTAAGGTACTGGACTAGTCATCAGAAGGTTCTGTTTCAAGCCCCAACAGCCACATTACCCCTGAGCAAATGCCCTTCATCGGTTCACAGAGTTACTTTGGATCAAAGTGTCTGTTAAATTCTATTAAAATACACTTTGACTGTTGTTCTGTACACTTAGAGCCCCCACTGACTAAATGTTATTTGGGTGGTGGACCATTCTCAGCACTGTGTTTGCACTAACATGGTAATGACATGTTCTGGTATAAATGTACTTGGTGCAGCAGTGTTGTTGGGATTTTTTAACAGTTGTAAAAAGAATGCAGTACATGAGGTAGCTCAGGTAAGCAAAGCAGTGGCAGATAAACATCTAAACGGCTACAGAAAATTAAAAACTATAGCAAGTAATTGTCATGAAGTTGCTATTGTTTAGTTACCATCAAGAATGGCGTCACAGCCTCACTTTGAGCAAATTCCACCTACTTTCACAGGTTCCCTTGTACAGCACAAAATCGTGAAGCCTTACCATATTTTTTTGCCGGGCGCGGTGGCGCGTGCCTGTAATCCAGGGCTACCGGGAGGCTGAGGCTGGCCGTAGAGTTCGAGCTCAGGGGTTCTGGGCTGCAGTGGACTGTGTCGATCGGGCGTCCGCACTAGGTTCGGTGTCGATATGGTGCTCCTGAGGGGGCTCGGTCGCCTGAGGTCGCCTAAGGAGGGGTGAACCGGCCCAGGTCGGAAACGGAACAGGTCGAAGCCCCCGTGCCGTGGGACGGGGGTAGCATAGTGTGTAGAGCTTTGGGCTATCAATCGGAAGATTGGCGGTTCAAATCCAGGCTCTGCTATGCAGCCACTGTTGGGTCCTTGAGCAAGGCCCTTAACCCTGTCTGCTCCAGGGGCTTCCAAACAAGCTGCGATATGTGAAGAAAGAATTTAATTGTACTGTACACCTGTATATGTATATATGACAAATAAAGTATTAGTATTAGTTCTGGATTTGAATGTGTATCGTGCCGTACTGTAAGGTACTATGCAATAAAAAAGAGGATTTACACAAAGACCCAATGAGAACTGAATGAAAGAAAATTACAACTTTGAACAGACTTTGTATTAAATATACTTTATTATTTGAAACAGTTTGTGTATTTAGTTTCTTACCTAACTCTAAAATATTTTAAGGAAGATTTGATTAGTTCAGGTTCAGTTATTAATATTTCTTCTTATGTGTTTGATTTTCTCGATAGAGTTCTTCATAAACAAAGACACTGAAGTGGGAACGATGGTGAAATATTTCGGCTGTGTCAGTTCTCTTAAAGGCACATGGGACCAAGTTTCTCTCGCATTCTGGCAAAGGTACCCCAACCCTTACAGGTAAGAACTGCAGATGCAAATTTTAACCACATTTTAAGGGCAGTAATAGCTCAGTGGTTAAGGTACTGGACTAGTAATCAGAAGGTTGGCCGGTTCAAGTCCCGCCACCACCAAGTTGCCACTGTTGGGTCGCTGAGCGAGGCCCTTAACCTTTGGATAAAAGCGTCTGCTAAATGCTGAAAATGTAAATGTAACCAATAAACAACTGTCATTAACCTCCAGTTAATCATGATCATCTCATTAGATATAAATCATATCACAGTGTTTATAATGTCAAGCCTTTATCGAACAATAAAAACAGCGTAAAGTAGCGAGTGTGACAGTGACGTAGAGTTACACAGTTATAAACCTCATGAACAGAGCTATCAGCATTCAAAACGTAGATTTAAAACTAAACGTTGTTGATAGTTAATGGTCAGTTAGATTAAACAAACTAAACAGGTTCATCAAATTGCTGGTACAGCTGTGTGAACAGTAACTCCCCTCTTTCTGATCACCTGACTATATCTGATTTGAGGCTGATGAATAAAACGCGATGATCCTCGAGTAAACATTTTATCTGGTCAGGGTCGCAGTGGGTCTGATTTCCCCAGAATTACTAGGAGTCACCTTGACCACCCCTTCTTTTTATGCAGACACAGCTAATCATATCTGTCATAGCACCTCTGAGGATTCGAACCCTGGATCCCGTTGTAGTGGGCTACCGTAATGTAGCACCACTGTGGCACCAATTTAAGCTTGAGTGGGTGGCACGTTGGCTCGATGGGTAGCACCGTTGCCTCACAGCAAAAATGGTCCTGGGTTCGATCCCCAGGTGGGGCGGTTGGGTCCTTTCTGTGTGGAGTTTGCATGTTCTCCCCGTGTCTGTGTGGGTTTCCACCTGGAGCTCAGGTTTCCTCCCACAGTCCAAAGACACACAAGTGAGGGGAATTGGAGACACTGAATTGTTCATGAGTGTGTTTGACATTAAAAACTTGAACTGATGCACTGAGGAAACTTTTTTCTCTTATTAAGCATATAAGCTGTGCTCACACAGGCCCAGTTTGAGCAAAAAATGATTTCTCTTCAATATATCAGCACATCTGACTCAGTTCAGTTCAGACTGAATGTGTTTATCTCCTGACAAAACAGCTTTTGAAGGAACTGAGAGTTTGCATGTCCCCCCTTCTCTCTTTTTTTTTTTGCTTTTTATCTTTGTAGTGTGTCCTGTGTAGGTTCACCACAGTCACTAGACTTTGACCCTGTGTGAATCTAATCTTGGGTTGGTAGTCAGCAAGCTCACTACTGTCACACCGCTACTGTCTTGTGCTGCACATAATGCACAGATACTATAAACTCTACAGCCTGAATAAACGAATAAGATTTCATTCTTACTGGTATAATCTCACAGCCACTTTAGTTCAGGTGGATGATTAGTAATGAGGGTTCTTAACCACCTTAGTGTGGCATTTCTGGGTTTGATTTTTATACAGAATAACTAACAGCGAACAGCTAATCACAATTCGTTCCTACTAGGTCTGAGGCCACAAGTTTACTTGCTTCTACTTTACTTTTTAAGTTTAACACATTACGAATCATGTATTTGCCATGACAGTTTCTGAAAACTTTAATCTTTAAATATATTAAAGTCATAATTTTTAAGTAGTTGGTGCTACTAAAGGAAGTTTGTAAAGTTTTGTGCACGTTTGTAAAAGGGACCACAGTGTCAGTTCCTCTGTCTTTTCCTTTAAGTTGAATTACATGCTCAGATGACTGGGTGGATATGATGTACTCATCAGTAACTTAAATTTAAACCAATACATAAAATTTGTGGTGGCGCAGCGGTAAAACACACTCGTCCACTACCGTTGAGATCTGGGGTTCGAGTCACACAGCACCACTGCTTACTACACACACACATACACATGATTGGCTGTGTCTGGTGTGTTATTGAACAGCCGAGCCATTGGAAGGTGAACTTGTCAGTGCGCTCTCAGTGCCAGTCCCAGACCTGGGTTAAATAAGTAGGGTTGCATCAGGAGAGTAAAAACGGTGCCAGATCAGGTATGCAAACCAAAAGGATCTGCTCTGGTGACCCCTAAATATGGAAGCAGTCGAGAGAAAGACTGATCGATTCCAGATTCATCCTATTATTAAAATGTTTTTTTGTTGTTGTTTTTTTTATCAATTTTTTCCCCCTTTTTTTCCCCCAACTTTTATCCCCCTTCTAATCGTGTCCAATTACCCTGATTGCTCCTCTATACTGATTCGACCCTTTTGCCACTGACTGAGGACGCCACTTAACTGACTTGCGCCCCCTCCGGCACGCAGTCAGTACAGCCTGCATTTTTCACCTGCACGAGCCGAGTTCACACACCGAGAGACACTGCGCACGGAGGGTCACACCCCCCTCAATGTTATTCCTCAGCCCTGTGCAGGCGCCGTCAGCCAACCAGCAGGGGTCGCAGTCGTACCAGTTATGAGGACCTACGCTCCGACTCTACCCCTAACCCTGAACAACAGCCAAACGTTGTTCATACTGCCGCCCAACCCAGTCGGAAAGGTAGAGCTGAGTTTCGATACGACGCATCTAGAAACCCAACTCTGGTGCGCTAGCGTACTTTACCGCTGCGCCACCTGAGCGGCTATTATTACAATGTTATGCTGATTAATTGATTTACAATTTAAAAAACAGTAATAAAAGCTTTTTGAAAAAGTTATTTATTAAGAATTTAAAACACAAATAACACCACTTTTCTACACAATCACCTTTTGAAGCAGTTTTCTCAGCATCGTACCAACTTTTTAATGCCATCAGCAAAAAAGTTTGTTTGGTTGAGCGTGTAGCCACTGATGCAGTGCTGCTTTCACATCATCACATGAAAATCTTCTTCCCCTTAAAGCTTCTTTTAGTGTCCAAAAAGGTGGAAATCAGATGGAGCTAAAGCCAGTTTACAAGCTTCTCTCAGTCTCTCATACATGACCGATTACTCCTCCTCCACCCTCACTGCTTATAACCAAAATATTAAAGTGCAGAAACTTATTTTCTCCGATGGTCTCAGACTTTTAGCCTCCACTGTGTCTCTGGTTTAAAATCTAGGACATTTCAATCAGATTGCCTGCTTTTGTATTTCTGTTATTTTGTATGTAATAGTTTTGATGTCGAACGTGTGTGATAAAGAGCACAACATAAACTCAAGATCTGTACTTTCTATTTCTAAGCTATAAAAATTCCACATTTTCTTTCTCCACAGTAATCATGTTCTGACTGAAGACATCGTCTTCCGGGAGGTGACCGTAGACAACCGCCTCATTTCCCGGAGACTCCTGACCAAAACTAGCCGAGTGCCTCGATGGGCAGAGAAGTTTTTGCCCGGTCACATGGCACGCAAGGCGTACATCATCGAGGACTCTGTGGTGGATCCTCAGAAAAGGACCATGGTGACGTTCTCCTGGAACATCAGCCATGCCCGGCTCATGGTGAGATATAAGAATGTAGCGGGCACAGTTGTCCAACGAGTCTGCTCGGTGGGAAAAGACCGGACTAAGTGGGTGGGGTCTTCAAACGCTGTGTGAAAAGACCCTGGTTAGCAGACAGAAGCGGATGAGCCTCGTGTGCGAATCCACGGAGGCACAGGCGAAAAAGAAGTGGTCGAGGGACTACGTACGCATCTGAGGGGGCGTAGAGCAGGCGAATATACCCTCCTCGAGCGCAGTCAGGATTCCCAGCTGCGGCTATGCTTAATTGGGAGGAAATGCAAAAATAAACAGAAAAAAGAGAAGTCAGGACTTCTCGAACCCATCTGTCATATGTAGGTGGGCTACATAGACTGTGTTTTCATTTGAGCAGAACAGTGCGTCTAGTCAACAAGGTGGTGATGCGCCTGGTATTGATGCTCCCGGATGGACGCCAAAAAGCTCTGTTGAAGAATTAGGACTAATAGCTCATAATAAAGCCTCACCATACCTTAGCAGTTTGCTCCAACCATACTCTTCATCACGCACTCTCCACTCATTACGTTACCAGCTTCTAAACTCCGTACTGTTGGCGAGCGGGCATTCAGTATTGCTGGCCCAAAACCCTGGAACAGTCGTCCTCCAGAGCTGCGTGCCTGTACATCTGCCACTGTCTTTAAAACCAGCCTGAACACACACCTGTTCCAGCTAGCTTTTGGGTGAACACAAAGTTGTATTTTACCCTTATTTATTTCATTTAGAAATATTTTATATACTTTTTTGTATTTTCCTATTGATATTTAATTCTATATCTTCATCTTTTAGATTATATCATATTTTATCTTTACCATCTCATTATGTCTTAATTTGCCTGTATCTTAATTATTTGTTTCTTTGTATTTTACTATTTTTATTGTAAAGTGTCCTTGGGTGTTTTGAAAGGTGCTTATTAAATAAAATATTATTATTATTATTATTATTATATAATATCCAGAATTTTAACCAGAAATCCACCAGTTTAGGTCGAAAGCTTTTCTAACCTTCACTGATGTTCGGCTCCGGAATGTAATTATGATGAGGGAGGATGTTGTTCTCCCTGCAAAAGTTCAGATTATGTGCAATCTATCATCTGCTCATAAACAAGAGCAGTTACTGCCAGCAGAACAATGTGAACCCTGTCCCGTTAAAGAGTGATTTATTAAAGTGTCGCTTCACGCCAGCTGGCTCTGACTCGGTGGTAAACGTGGTTTGTTTTCTCTCTTCAGACCGTAGAGGAGCGCTGTTTGTACACGGTCAACCCCGACAACAGCAGCCTGACGGAGATCAAGAGGGAGGCGTGGATCTCCTCCAGTCTGTACGGCTTCTCCAGAGCGGTGCAGGTCAGTGAGACGGAATGAAAAGTCACGGCGGTTTTAAATAACCAGGAGGCAGCGAAGTCTCAGGTCTGGAAATAGTAACAGAGATGAGTGTGCAGAGTGTAACTCCACTGACCTGCTGACAGATGAACAGCTGACTGGTGTGAAGTTTAATTGCTGCACTTAACCTGCACATCGTGCACCAACCAACTGTGTCAGGTCAATTTTATTTGTAAACACTTTTTACAGTAGACACGCGGGGTCTGTCTGAACTCAGCAGAGAGGATTAAAACTCATAAGGCAGATTATTTAGACGCACTACTAGACAGAGATTACATCACTTCAGTTTACGTTTACTAAGCTAACACAAACCAGCGAGCTCAGGCAGCACAACCCGCTAGCACGCCACCTAACGTCTCCCTCCGTGTACCGAAAACGCTTAAACTGTCCCTGACGAGCCTGAATTCACAAATAAACGTCACTTATATAATTACACCTTTATACAAGTTAAAATCAATGAGAATTTATTTACATTTGAAAAGAACTCCGTTGGTTGCTCCGCATTCGTCCCCGTGTTTGTCGTTTTTGTGAGAAAAGTCGTGCCGCACTGAATGCTGGGATTGCCTTCAGCGCTGAGAAAGTGTCGGACGCTCCCTCGTCATTCAGTCAGATCATCACTCAGAATTAAGGCGCCTCAGTAGGAGCATTATAAGGAATCTAAGAATTTAGACACGCCCTCTTCTCAGGAGTGTAGGATAATGTAAAATGCGTCTGTGTAGAGAGAGAGCTAGATCCACAAAGTTGAATCAGTTCATCTGGACACAAGTTTGTCGTAGAGATACGTTTCGCCACTCAATCCAAGTGAAGAAGTCATTTCAACTTTCAACTGATTCAACTTTGTGGATTTGTGTACCTGGATTATTGAGCATGCATCAAGAGAGAGAGAGCGCTAGAGTCTCAGACAGACCCGGTGTCTCAAAGCAGCGTTACAGAATCCAGGACAGACAGACTAACCTTAAGAAGAAGCACGGTGGCTCGGTGGGTAGCGCTGTCACCTCACAGCAAGAAGGTCCTGGGTTCAATTCCTAGGTGGGGCGGTCCGGGTCCTTTCTGTGTGGAGTTTGCATGTTCTCACCAGGTATGTGTGGGTTTCCTCCGGGTGCTCCGGTTTCCTCCCACAGTCCAAAAACATGCAAGTGAGGTGAATTGGAGATACAAAAGTGTCCATGACTGATGAATCTTGTGTAACCAGTAACTACCGCCTCCTGTCATGAATGTAACCAAAGTGTAAAACATGAGGTTAAAATCCTAATAAATAAATAAGAGGAAGCAGACTCAGCAGGGACCTCCCTCCTTCTTGGGTGACCTGTAGAATAATTTGAATCACTAGGATTTAGTGAACATTTCTGCTTCTCTAAATGGCATTTTTATGTATTTATTTTCTTAGGAATTTGGTCTCGCTCGATTTAAGAGCAGCGTTATGAAGACCATGAAGGGGTTTGAATACATCCTGGCCAAAATGCAAGGTAAGATATTGGTATAAAGAACGCTGACTTTACTGTCTATATTTTATATATTTTAAGTTTCAGTGTAAATATATTTTTGCGTTTTAGTGTGTTTATTCAATTCTTATATTTTTCATATATTTTAGTGTTTATTTAATGTTTATTGCTGCACCACGGGTCTGAGAGTAACGTAATTTCAATCCTCTGTATGTCCTGTACATATTGCAGTACTGACAATAAAGCTCCGACTCTGAATCAGTGAGTAGGCCTGTCTGTTTAGATCAGGGCTTTCCAGTCGTGAGCCAAAAAAAATAGGTCACAGAAAAATTATAATAATTAAATTAACTTGTATGAGAATGCCCCCTTGTGGAGGCTTCATGTTACATCTTGTAAACCACAGTGGGACCAGATTGTACAGTGATCTAGATTATTACAATATTTTTACAATTGTTAGATTTCTTTCTTTCTGTCGGCTGCCCCTGTATTTAGGGGTCGCCACAGCGGCTCATTCTGGTCCACATACCTGATTTGGCACAGTTTTTACTCCGGATGCCCTTCCTGATGACGGGCACTGACACTCCTCATCCCTCACCCCCAAATTATGTCTGTGTAGGGGCGGCACGGTGGCTCAGTGGGTAGCACTGTCGCCTCACAGCAAGAAGGTCCTGGGTTTGATTCCCAGGTGGGGCAGTTCGGGTCCTTCCTGTGTGGAGTTTGCATGTTCTCCCCGTGTCTGAGTGGGTTTCCTCCAGTTTCCGGAGGTGAATTGGAGATACTAAATTGTCCATGACTGTGTTTGAGATTAAAACTTGTGAACTGATGAATCTTGTGTAACCAGTAACTACCTGTCCTGTCATGAATATAACTAAAGTGTAAAACATGATGTTAAAATGTTAAATAAATAAATAAGTCTGTGTAGACGTCCCACAGATAGATAGAACAGATGTCTGACTGACTGCAGGTCTGTGGCTAAGCTTCATGTCGTTTCTGTACAGGTGAGACACCCACGAGGACCCTGGCAGAGACGGCGACGGAAAAGGCTCGAGAGACGGCGCTGGCTGCTAAAGAGAAGGCGAAAGACTTGGCCTCTCAAGCTCAGAAGAAACAATACGTATGACGTGGAGAGACTTTGAGCATATTTGGACTGATTGTTCAGATATGCAGATCATCATTTTACACCTGGAGTAGTCAGAGTCACTGGAGATCTTCGTCACCCTGATTTTACTCAGTATTTTAAAAGCATTTGGTTCTTTTTCTTAATTGTGTTTGTGATTTTGTGATTTGTTTGATCCTCCGGTTCAGACTGAAAAAGCAACGTTTCCGTCGTCTGTTTTTCTGTGTTTAATTATTTTGGTGCTTCAAATTGAAGTGATACGAGGGTCCACGTTACCGGCAGCCATTGACATCGTAAATACTGCATAATTAGGGGGTTGATTACAGGAGAGGATTGCAGTGGACAACAATGTCTGTGAAAATGCTTGAAACCGTTTGATTACTGTCAATAAACATTTTCTATCAAATGTAGAAATCTGTTCATATCTGTTCAACATTTCTTCAGAATTCTACTCCATTTATCTCTGTCTAGTCATTTACAAACCTGATTGTGAATCCGCTGCTGCTTGCACAACCTGATCTGAACAAGGAAAGCCGTGTTCTATCTATCACCACGTGCTTCCTCTGTCACGTATCCAATCTGCAGCCGCTGCTCATCACATGAAGGTGTCGGGTTCACACACAGAGCCGTATCACGTACACAGAGCGTCATGTGAAATGATATTGGGTCTACACAGACGCACTTTACATCATCCTACACTCCTCCTACTGAGGCGCCTTAATTCTGAGTGATGATCTGACTGAATGACGAGGGAGCGTCCGACACTTCTTTAGCGCTGAAGGCAATCCCAGCATTCAGTGCAGCACCACTTTTTTCACAAGTGTAAATAAATTCTCATTGATGTTTAATTTGTTTAAAGGTGCAGAAGTCGGCCGCTCAGGTGGCAAAGCGGTAAAAACAAGCTGGAACCAGAGCTGGGATCTCGAATACATCGTATCGAGTCTCAGCTCTGCCTACCGGCTACGCTGAGCGACCACATGAACATTGATTGGCCTGTTGTTCAGATATGGGCGGGACTAAGCCGGATAGGGTCTCTCTCTCTCATAACTAATGCAGTTACGACCTGCTGGCTGATTGATGGCGCCTGCACAGAGACGGGAAAAGAGTGCTCTCAGGGTGTGTCTCTCTACACAGTGCTGATCCGCATTGCACTCGTCAAAGTGTAGGTGATAAGATGCATACGGCTGCTGCCCACGTGTCGGAGGGTGTGTGGGTTAGCTTCGTTCTCTTTAATCAGAGCGGGGATCGGCATTGGTGGAGAGAAAGCATGACAATTGTATGCGCTAAAGGGGAGAAAAAATGCATTAAAATAATAATAATTTTTTTTTAAAGTGCAAAAGTGTTGTTTATTTGTAAATTCAGGTTCGTCAGGGACAGTTTAACCGCTTTCGGTACACGGAGGGAGACGTTAGCTGGAGTGCTAGCGGGTTGTGCCGCCTCAGGCCATTCAAACCAACTGTGTTAGCTTAATAAGCTAAAACTGTGGTGACGTAATCACCGTAATCTCTACGTAGTGCGTCTAAATAATCTGCCTTATGGGTTCGATGTCTTATTAGAATCCTCTCTACTGAGGCAGCTGATCAGGTAGGTAGTAGATTTTCGAACAGACCCATTATAAACCTTTTTACTTCACCAAATGAATAAAGTCAGGTGTCGATGTATTTTTAACCCAGCAGATTTCCCCATAATGGAAGAAAAAATGTGAATGATTATGTTAAAAGTTTGGGCCAGCCAATCCACCTACTACTATATGGCCAAAAGTATCTGGACACCTGACCATGAGCTTGTTGGACGTCCCATTTCAAAAACCGTCAATATTAAAATAGTGACCTTTAACGGCAGCCACTTAACTGATACACTCCACATATTTTGTTGCACATACAGATAATAAAAGAGTCCTAACTACAGTATAAAGACACACCTGCCAGGTGGAAACTAGCTACTATATTTTAAGGAGGGGGCTCGACTAGTCTACTTTTTATCCAACATTTTATCTAACATTTTAGTATAAAGGTCTAAATGGCACCAATAATTAGCTTACTTAATAAAAATTTAATAAAAATAGTTACATTAACAGTTTTGGGTAGCCAATCCACCTACACTATATGGCTAAAAGTATTTGGACACCCGACCATGAGCTTGTCAGACGTCACGTCTTAAAATGAAATGGTATTAAAATAGTGACCTCTGTGGGATCTATTCAGCTATAACAACAGCCACTCTTCTGAGAAGGCTTCTCACAAGACTTTGAAGTACAGTATGTCTGTGGGAATTTGTGCCCATTCAGTCAAACGGTGACCACATTTTTAATGGTTGGGCACCTTAGTTGATGTTCCAGTTCATTCCAGAGCTGTTCAATGTGGCTGAGGTCAGGGATCTGTGCAGGACACTGGAGTTTCTTTAAATCAAGCTTTGCTTCACGGAGCACAGTCATACTGGAACAGGAATTTCCCTCATATTATTAATTTATTACACCTGTTAGCACCTGTTGTGGCTGAAACACTTGAATTCAATAGTTAGAATGGGGTGTCCCAATACTTTTGTCCATTTAATGTGCAATTCACTTTGACAGGACAGGACAGATAGTTACTAGTTACACAAGATTCATCAGTTCAAGTTTTTAATCGTCAAACACAGTCAATTCACCTACTGTGGGAGGAAACCCACACAGACACGGGGAGAACATGCAAACTCCACACAGAAAGGACCCTAACGGCTCCACCTGGGAATCAAACCCAGGACCTTCTTGCTGTGAGGTGGCGGTGCTACCCACTGAGCCACCCCAAACTGTATTATAATAGTGACCTCTGTGGGATCTATTCACCTATAACAACAGCCACTGAGAAGGCCTCTCACAAGACTTTAAAGTCTGTCTGTGGGAATTTGTGCCCATTCAGTCAAACAGTAACAACATTTGTATGGCTGGACACTCAACTGATGTTCCAGATGATTCCAGAGCTGTTCAGTGGTCAGGAGGTGCAGGACACTGGAGTTTCTTCAAGCTGAGCTTTTCCTCATGTCTTTATAGAGCTTGCTCATGCTGGAACAGGGAAGGTTGCTGCAAAGTTGGAAGTATATAATGTCCTTTATATAATTGATTTATTAAAGCTGATAATAAGTGTTGTGGCTGAAACACTTGAATTCAGTTGTTAGAAGGGGCGTCCCAATACATTTACATTTACATTTTCGGCATTTAGTGGACGCTTTTATCCAAAGCGACTCGCAGTTGTGGCAGTATACAGTCTAAGCAATTGAGACCCAACAGTGGCAACCTGGCAGTGGTGAGGCTTGAACCAACAACCTTCTGATTACTGGACCAGTACCTTAACCACTAGGCTACAACTGCCCAATACTTTGTCCATATAGTGTATGATTCACTTTGGGATTTGGGTTTAATCCTCAAGTGGTCACTGCGGCATGATTGGCACTAATAATTAGCTTACTTAATAAATGTGAATAATTATGTTAAAATTTTGGGTAGCCAATCCACCTACATTATATGGCCAAAAGTATTGGGCAGTTGTAGCCTAGTGGTTAAGGTACTGGTCCAGTAATCAGAAGGTTGCCGGTTCAAACCTCACCACTGTTGGGCCACTGAGCAAGGCCCTTAACTCTTAATTGCTTAGATTGTATGTCGCTTTGGATAAAAGTGTCTACGTAAATGTAAATGTATTGGGACACGCCTTCTAACAACTGAATTCAAGTGTTGCAACTGACAACCTTCTGATTACTGGACCAGTACCTTAACCACTAGGCTACAACTGCCCAATACTTTTGGCCATATAATGTAGGTGGATTGGCTACCCAAAATTTTAACATAATTATTCACATTTATTAAGTAAGCTAATTATTGGTGCCAATCATACACTATTGACACTTTTATCCAAAGCGACATACAATCTAAGCAATTGAGGGTTAAGGGCCTTGCTCAAGGGCCCAACAGTGGCAACCTGGCAGTGGTGAGGCTTGAACAGGCAACCTTTCGATTGCTGGACCAGCACCTTAACAACTAGGCTACAACTGCCCAATACTTTGTCCATATAGTGTATGATTCGCTTTGGGATTTGGGTTTAATCCTCAGGCGGTCACTGCGGCCAAACCATCGTCTGCATGACCGCGCAGCACTCGCACCACTGCTAAAAAAAAAAAAACACACTAGTCCCAAAATGAACGTGAACCAGGAGTCAAGTTAAATACGTAAAATATTTATTTGTACAAAAGGTTTACAATGATAAAAAATGCTACATATGAGTACAGAGAGGGCAGATAAATATAAAGACGGTGTTCCAAAGTCATACAAAAGTTCATAAGGCTTTTGGTGTTTAATCACATGGACAGTGTAACTGATCAAACTGTTAAAGTACATCGTTAGCATTGTTGCATAAACGCTTCGCTTCAGCATTCTGTTCCACATACACGTAGTAAAAGAGTCCTAACTACTGTATAAAGACGCACCTTCCAGGTGAAAACTAGCTACAATATTTTAAGGAGGGGGCTCGACTAGTCTACGTTTTATCTAACATTTTAGTATAAAGATCTAAATGGCACCAATAATGAGCTAATAATTAGCTTACTTGAGAACAATTAGTGCTGCTTTTTCTCCTTTTTCGACCAAAAACATGCCAGATCAAACCAGCTGATCACTAAATTGTACGTATAGCAAGTTTGGGTGGAATTATTCTATAAAATTACAAATAGCTACCTGTGCTATTGTGCTACACTATTAATAAAAGTGTTCACTACTTTCTTTAAGCCACAGACGACATATTTTTAATACTTGCTGCACAAACCTAAACGTCCACGTGTTCTGGAGCTCATCCCGGAAAGAAAACAAGCTTAATACACCGATCAGCCATAACATTAAAACCACCTCCTTGTTTCTACACTCACTGTCCATGTTATCAGCTCCACTTACCATATAGAAGCACTTTGTAGTTCTACAATTACTGACTGTAGTCCATCTGTTTCTCTGCATGCTTGTTAGCCCCCTTTCACCCTGTTCTTCAATGGTCAGGACCCCCACAGAGCAGGTACTATTTAGGTTATTTAGATGAGTGGATCAGACACAGCAACCCTGCTGGAGTTTTAAATCACCTCACTGTCACTGCTGGACTGAGAATAGTCCACCAACCAAAAATATCCAGACAACAGCGCCCCGTGGGCAGCGTCCTGTGACCACTGATGAAGGTCTAGAAGATGACCGACTCAAACTGCAGCAATAGATGAGCGATCGTCTCTGACTTTACATCTACAAGGTGGACCGACTAGGTAGGAGTGTCTAATAGAGTGCACAGCGAGTGGACACGGTATTTAAAAACTCCAGCAGCGCTGCTGTGTCTGATCTCATCCCAGCACAACACACACTAACACACCACCACCATGTCAGTGTCACCGCAGTGCTGAGAATCATCCACCACCTAAATAATACCTGCTCTGTGGTGGTCCTGTGTGGGGGGCCTGACCACTGAAGAAACAGATGGACTACAGTCAGTAATTGTAGAACTCCAAAGTGGAGCTGATAAAATGGACAGTGAGTGTAGAAACAAGGAGGTGGTTTTAATGTTATGGCTGATCAGTGTATGTCTAAACAACACTGATAAAACGCGTGAATATGATCTGCGAGAGACGTCATCGTCCCGTGCACCGGGCTCCAAATCGAAACGACACAAGGTTAAGTGCTAATGCAGTCGTTTTTGTGCAATTTGGAAAGAAAATGTACATAAAAATCAATCAAATAAACTCACAACAAGAGGAGGAATAGATAAATAAGTGAAAGCTATAAGTGCAAGCAAGTCTGTACTGCAGTTTCTCCGACAGAGCCTGTTAGCTTGAAGTGAGAGGAACGATAAGTGCAATGTGAACAAAGGATAAAATAAGGAAAAGAATATGGCAGAGTTTTTATCGATCGAGTCTGTGTGTGTGTGTGTGTCTGTGTGTGTGTATATCTACAGCACCGATTTATCATCAAAAATCATAGATCTTGATCACCAAAAATTCCAGTCACGCCTGCAGACAGCCCGAGTCTGACGGTTCAATGTTTTTTGTTGTTGCAAACCTTCAGATATTTTGGTGTTTGAAGCTCGTTTTTTGCTCCCCCTCGACCTCGCCGTACTGTTTTTGGAATGTATTTTAGAAAACGAACGAACGAACGAACGCCGGCCGCTTGGAAGCGGTCGTCATAACCAGGAGTGATCGGAGGAGGAGTAACTGTGATCGGCGTCCATCTGCGCCGAGTCCAGAGTCCAAACCACGCTCTCCACGTCGATCTCCACGTCCTCTGTAATGACAGAAAATAAATGTAGATATTTAAGAAGATGTGAGAAAAAAAGACCTGTAGACAGAATCAGAACTTTTTTTGGGGTCTGTTGGCGTGTTCCCTCACCCAGTAATTAGCTCTTCCTATCCTGTATGTGTGTTTAGGTAGTGTAAATGGGCTCAAATTAGCCACTATTGGCTTAAAATCCCAGAGCATCAGTAACCTAATGATTTATAGTGTATAGTTTTATTCATTCATTCACCTAATTTTAATTTTTTTCTGTCCCGTACAGCACATTGAACTACTGTTGTATAACAGGTGCTACATAAATAAAGAGTATTATTTATATTATTGTTAGTATTAGGGCGGCTCAGTGTGTAGCACTGTCGCCTCACACCAAGAAGGTGGAGCGGTCCAGATCCTGTGTGTGGAGTTTGCATGTTCTCCTCGTGTCTGTGTGGGTTTCCTCTGGGAGCTCCGGTTTCCTCACACAGTCCAAAGACGTGCAAGTGAGTCGAATTAAAGATACAAAATTGTCCACGACTGTGTTCGATATAAACTTGTGTGATGAGTAACGACCGTTCCTGTCATGAATGTAAAACATGACGTTAAAATCCTAATAAAATAAATAAATTGTTATTATTATTACTCTGTATGATTATCACTTTGGCTGGTTACCCATGATTCATCAGTTCAAATTCAATGTCAAACACAGTCACGGACAATTTTGTATCTCCGTCTTTGTACTGTGGGAGGAAACCCACACAGACACGAGGAGAACATGCAAACTTCACACAGAAAGGAACCGTTCATCCTCTTAAACGTACCTCTGTCCGAGTCGGATCTTTCGGAGGAAATGGTCGAGCCCAGGCTGTCGTTGCGCATCCTTTCCGTGCCGCTCTGCAGCTGCTGCAGCCGCAGACGCAGCTCGTGCTGCTCCCAGCGCAGTCGGTCCTTCATTACCTCGGCGCGTTCGTTCTGCTCCTGCAGCTTCTGCAAACGATCCAGCAGCGGTGTGAGAGATTTGGTAAACTATACACTCAGTGCTACAACAAACACACTCGTAACAGCACCACACACACTGTGCACAATATCTGCGCTGTGGTGGTACGAGAGGGGGGCAGTTCTGCATAGTACCAGATCTGCTACAGTCATAAACTGTAGGGGATAAAATGACCTTTTGGTGGACATACAAGGTATTTACAATGAAACACGAACAGCTTCAGTCACAGCAAACACTTGCCAGTCACTTTGCTTTTTCATGAGAGCTTGACGAGACATTTACATGTTCGACGATTGGTAGACGCTTTTTTCCAAAACAACTTACAGTACTGTGGCAGTTTGCTGTCTAAGCAATTGATGCTTAAGGGCCTTGCTCAAGGGCCCAACAGTCACAACCTGGCAGTGGTGGGTCTTAAACCAGCGACCTTTTGATTACTAGTCCAGTACCTTAACAGTTAGGGCAGTGATAGCTTAGTGGTTAAGATACTGGACTAGTAATCAAAAGGTTGCCGGTTCAAGCCCCACCACAGCCAAGTTGCCACTGTTGAGCCCCTGAGCAAGGCCCTTAACCCTCAATTGCTCAAAAAAAAAGCGTCTGCTAAATGCCGAAAATGTTAATGTACTAAAGTTAGGCTACAACTTCTATGACCATCAGTAATTTACTTATTATGATTTTTGATTGTCTTGAAATTATTAATAAAAATAAATCAGGTCCAAAAGTTGAATGTATTAGCTGTTTGTGGCAATACGAACGTTCTCACCTTTATGTGCATCTGTGCCCTCCTCAGCAGGTTCAAAGTGGTGTTCCTCGACGAGTCCGAAGACAGCGGAACCTGTTGCTTCAGCTGCTCCAAGTGATGCCGCAACTGTGCCCGCCTGCACGAGGAAACGGAGCAGAAACACACAGATCAGATCGTTACAGAAATGAAATCACTCGTTTAACTGCACACAAGGCAGAAATCGCCCACTAGAACCGAGAGTAAAGTGAGGAAATGCGTCATACCGGTGTTTTTCTAGTTCGTTATGAACTGACCTGAAACAGACAGAAAAAAAAACAGCTGTTATTCAGGGTACAATTATTATTCACTCATAATGAAGGGTTATAACATTACATAAATATATAAAAGTCAAAATTTTGTCTGTGTTTAAAAAGCCAACACATAATACTGTGCACCCTGAATAACAGGTTCATCCCAACCTTGCCTTAACATTTTTTTTTTTTGCAATACCAGATGTGCATAGCCAAACATTTTAATGCAGAACACATCATGAAATGTTGGTACTAGTATTAAATATGTAGATACATTATAAATTGTATACTGAAACTGTACTATATTTGAGACTTTATACTTCAAACTTTTATACTGCATCTTCCTGCACATTCATTTACATATTTAAACATTTGCACCTTGGTTTTGTTTATTTATTCATTCACTCATCCATTCATTTTTGTAGTGTGTACTTTCATTGCTGTATAATGCTACTGGGGCTTTAATTTCCTTCGGGATCAATAAAGTATCTATCTACACCGATCAGCCATGACATTAAAACCACCTCCTTGTTTCTACAGTCCCCCCCACAGGACCACCACAGAGCAGGTATTATTTAGGTGGTGGATCATTCTCAGCACTGCAGTGACACTGACACGGTGGTGGTGTGTTAGTGTGTGTCGTGCTGGTATGAGTGGATCAGACACAGCAGCGCTGCTGGAGTTTTTAAACACCGTGTCCACTCACTGTCCACTCTATTAGACACTCCTACCTAGTCGGTCCAGCTTGTAGATGTAAAGTCAGAGACGATCGCTCATCTATTGCTGCTGTTTAAATCGGTCATCTTCTAGACCTTCATCAGTGGTCACAGGACGCTGCCCACGGGGTGCTGTTGGCTGGATTTTTTTGATTGGTGGACTATTCTCAGTCCAGCAGTGACAGTGAGGTGTTTAAAACCTCCAGCAGCGCTGCTGTGTCTGATCCACTCATACCAGCACAACACACACTAACACACCACCACCATGTCAGTGTCACTGCAGTGCTGAGAATGATCCACCACCTAAATAATACCTGCTCTGTGGGGGTCCTGACCATTGAAGAACAGCATGAAAGGGGGCTAACAAAGCATGCAGAGAAACAGATGGACTACAGTCAGTAATTGTAGAACTACAAAGTGCTTCTATATGGTAAGTGGAGCTGATAAAATGGACAGTGAGTGTAGAAACAAGGAGGTGGTTTTAATGTTATGGCTGATCGTTGTATATTTACTAGTGGCATGAGAAACTTAAAAATTAAAGTTTTATTTATTGCAACTGTTTTATGTGTACTGATTCCATCATATATTGTGTCATGTTGTGGGGCCAAGCAAAGCTTACAGTACTCAAACCTTGTTGTAAGTTATAAGTATAAGTGTGTAAGTGTATAAGTGTAAGTTATAAGTATAAGTGTATAAGTGTAAGTGTATAAGTGTATAAGTGTATAAGTGTAAGTGTATAAGTATAAGTGTAAGTGTGTAAGTATAAGTGTGTAAGTGTATAAGTATAAGTTATAAGTGTAAGTGTATAAGTGTATAAGTATAAGTGTAAGTGTGTAAGTATAAGTGTAAGTGTATAAGTGTAAGTGTATAAGTGTAAGTGTATAAGTTATAAGTGTAAGTATAAGTGTATAAGTGTAAGTGTGTAAGTGTAAGTGTATAAGTTATAAGTATAAGTGTAAGTATAAGTTATAAGTATAAGTGTGTAAGTGTATAAGTGTAAGTTATAAGTATAAGTGTATAAGTGTAAGTGTATAAGGTATAAGTGTAAGTATAAGTGTATAAGTGTAAGTGTAAGTGTATAAGTTATAAGTATAAGTGTAAGTATAAGTGTATAAGTGTAAGTGTGTAAGTGTATAAGTTATAAGTATAAGTGTAAAAGTATAAGTGTATAAGTGTAAGTGTAAGTGTATAAGTTATAAGTATAAGTGTAAAAGTATAAGTGTATAAGTGTAAGTGTAAGTGTATAAGTTATAAGTATAAGTGTAAAAGTATAAGTGTATAAGTGTAAGTGTGTAAGTGTAAGTGTATAAGTTATAAGTATAAGTGTAAAAGTATAAGTGTATAAGTGTAAGTGTATAAGTGTAAGTGTGTAAGTGTAAGTGTATAAGTTATAAGTATAAGTGTAAAAGTATAAGTGTATAAGTGTAAGTGTATAAGTTATAAGTATAAGTGTAAGTATAAGTGTATAAGTGTAAGTGTATAAGTGTAAGTGTATAAGTTATAAGTATAAGTGTAAAAGTATAAGTGTATAAGTGTAAGTGTAAGTGTATAAGTTATAAGTATAAGTGTAAAAGTATAAGTGTATAAGTGTAAGTGTGTAAGTGTAAGTGTATAAGTTATAAGTATAAGTGTAAAAGTATAAGTGTATAAGTGTAAGTGTGTAAGTGTAAGTGTGTAAGTTATAAGTATAAGTGTAAAAGTATAAGTGTATAAGTGTAAGTGTGTAAGTGTAAGTGTATAAGTTATAAGTATAAGTGTATAAGGTATAAGTGTAAGTGTATAAATGTAAATAAGTAAGTGTATAAGTGTATAAATGTAAATAAGTAAGTGTATAAGTGTATAAATGTAAATAAGTAAGTGTATAAGTGTATAAATGTAAATAAGTAAGTGTTCTGGACTGCTTTGCTTGGGGGGGCAAAGACACAATTTGGGGGGGCAATGCCCCCCTCAGCCCCCCCTAGCCCCGGTTCTGGACTGCTTTGCTTGGGGGGGCAAAGACACAATTTGGGGGGGCAATGCCCCCCTCAGCCCCCCCCTAGCGCCGGCCCTGAGTATAAGTGTATGTATGTGTTGGAACTAGCCTAACCTGTAGTAACCTTTATGAACGAAGACAGAGCGGTCGGCGCATGCGCAGTGACTCACCTGCTGTTCCCCGCTGCACCCCGTTTGCTTTTGGCTTTTCTTCTCTTCTCTGTAGATTTATTGTAAAAGGGCAAAACTGAGGCGTACCCATGTTCAGCTTCTGCAAAATAATATATATATAAATATATAAATATAGATACAGATAAACTGTGATAAAAGAGAAACTGTGCATAGTCTGCACTTAAAATAATGAAAAGAGAAAAAATGAGCATTATTAGTAATAATTAATAATAATAATAATCTGTATTAGTGTTATTAGTGCTAATATGCATGCATAACTGAAATAAATGGGATTAAATAAGCACACTGGTTCTGCACTGATGTTTTCTTTTATATTTTGGCGCCACAGGTTTATTCTGCAAATCAATTTCATGCAAAATTTGTGCATAATTTATGTGGGAAAATGATGAGAAAAATATATCAGCTTGGTGTGATGATGTATTTGACTGATTTGATGTTTAATCCCAGTACAACGAGAAGAGATGTTTAAATTTGCCGCGGTTCGCGCCTTTGTGTACAATAGAGGATCTAAAAATGAAGCTCCTACCCACCAGCACACAGAACCAAAAGCAACTTTCTGTACACACATTCTGCAACTGTTCCACCACCACTGTGTAGGTCATGATCATGTATGTCTGCACTGAAATATTGGGGTTGTTTTGCATTACAGTAAACAAGAACCTCTCGACTTGATTGTCTCGAATTGGGGGTTGAAACTCATCAGACTTCAAACCCCCCCAAAAAATGAAAGAAATTTGAATCAATTCACCTCTTTCTCTTCTTTCCAGATATTCAGCAGCCTGCAGAAGGACTTGAATATTGCACACCTGGGCCTCCATGCCGAATATGAAGTTTAATCGCTACTTTAGGACTTAAAAAAAGCCTGAGCCCACACCCCTTCAGCTCTGTGTGTTTTTGTCACTTTGGATTTCATCTGCCACGTTAAACACGTCAGTGTGATCACGCCCTTTGACTCGATCCAACCAGACTCGACTCATATGAACAAAGAATCGACTCCGAGTCGGGCCTACAGGCTCAAAACAGCGTCGTTTGGATCCGTTTAAGACATTTACATTTACATTTACATTTTCAGCATTTAGCAGACTTTTTTTTTATCCAAAGAGACTTACAGTACTGTGACTGTATACTGTCTAAGCAATTAAGGGTTAAGGGCCTTGCTCAAGGGCCCAACAGTGACAACCTGGAATTGTCCATGACTGTTTGTTTGTTTGTTTGTTTGTTTGTTTATTGGGATTTTAACGTCACGTTTCACACTTTGGTTACATTCATGACAGGAACGGTAGATACTCATTACACAAGATTCATCAGTTCACGAGGTTATATCGAACACACTCGTGGACAATTTAGTGTCTCCAATTCACCTAACTTGCACGTATTTGGACTGTGGGAGGAAACCGGAGCTCCCGGAGGAAACCCACGCGGACACGGGGAGAACATGCAAACTCCACACAGAAAGGACCCGGAACGCCCCGCCTGGGGATCGAACCCAGGACCTTCTTGCTGTGAGGCGACAGTGCCGCCCGCCATGACTGTTTGACATTAAACTTGTGAACTGATGAATCTTGTGTAATGAGTAGCTACCGTTTATGTCATGAATGTAACCAAAGTGTGTAAAACATGACATTAAAATCTTAATAAATGATAAATAATACATAAAAGACGCATTTTTCCCAATTTTCCTCCCAATGTAGTTGTAGCCAATTACCCGATCGCATTTCGCTTCCTCCACTGCTGCAGACCTCCACTACAGACTGGGGAGGGTTGTGACCATCGTTGTGCTGCACGAGGCGGGTTCATATGGAGATCAGTATCGCGCACGGATTCTTATTATCCCGTGGTGCAGGCCAATTATTGTCAGTGTGAACGCTCGGTAGCAGAGCTGAGATTCAAACTCACGAACTTGAGATGTCAGCTCGGGTGGGCTAGTGTGTTTTACAGCTTCACCAACCAAGTGCATTTCTTAGTTCTTACTCAGTTTCTGACCAAGAATTTGATGTTAGGACCAATTACAGGATTTTGAGGTTTGAACTTTTTTGCCCAGGAGTTTAATTTGTACAGAATGAGTGTAAAGTTCCTTCAGAGGTCAAGAGAGCAAAGCAGTGGTGCTATTGGTCACAGACATGAATTTGTAGATTAAGGTTAGACAAATTAGACCGAAATTTCACCCATTATTTCATTCACACACACACACCCTTCACACTGGAAGCGGAATTTCAAACGAATTCTAGTGTGACCAGGCCATAATGCCTAATAATTAACTGCTACAGCATGGTCAGAGGCATGGTTGGGCTGGCGCCATTTGAAAATAGTGGACACAAGACACATTCACACTGTCAATGCACTTCCACTTCGTCGACTTATTAACTCATAGCTAAAACAATTTGTAAGGTGTAGAGACATCGACATTTAGAAAAGATAATGTAAATAGGAACAGTACACTTAATATACACCGATCAGGCATAACATTATGTCCACCTTCCTAATATTGTGTTTGTCCATTGTGTTGGGCCAGCCTTCACTCCCCACGTGCATCAATGAGCCTTGGTCACCCATGACCCTGTCACTGGTTTAACACTGTTCCTTCCTTGTACCACTTTTGATAGATACTGACCACTGCAGACCGGGAACACCCCACAAGAGCTGCAGTTTTGGAGATGCTCTGACCCAGTCGTCTAGCCATCACAATTTGGCCCTCGTCGAACTCGCTCAGATCCTCACGCTCGTTCATTTTTCCTGCTTCTAACATCAACTTTGAGGATAAAATGTTCACCTGCTGCCTAATATATCCCCCCCACTAACAGGTGCCGTGATGAAGAGATGATCAGTGTTATTAAACTTCACCTGTCAGTGCTCATAATGTTATGCCTGATCGGTGTATATGAACGTATTACGAAAAATATGCTTTAACATTAATACAACAATAACTAGTACATGTTAAAAATATCGAATATCAAAGAAAGAACAAAACCAGAGGAATTACAAATCATTTAAGGAATCGTGTTCCAATAGCATAAGATATAAAATAAAAGAGACAATAAAATAAAACCCACCTTAGAAATGCGTTATCTTTATATACATCTGTGTGCTTTAGGACAGTTAATAATCTACATAATTTCTTGTTTAAAGAGGCGCTCAAGAAATTTACTGTTTGCAAATATGTAATCAAATCAGCATTGGGAAGCACGGTGGCTCGGTGGGAAGCACTGTCGCCTCACAGCAAGAAGGTCCTGGGTTTGATTCCCAGGTGAAGCGGTCCGAGTCCTTTCAGTGTGGAGTTTGCATGTTCTCCCCATGTCTGCGTGGGTTTCCTCCAGGAGCTCCGGTTTCCTACCACAGTCCAAAAACATGCAGTCAGGTTAATTGGAGATACAAAATTGTCCATGACTGTGTTTGATATTAAACTAGAACTGATGAATCTTGTGTAAGTACCTGTCCTGTCATGAATGTAACCAATGTGTGTAAAACATGACGTTAAAATCCTAATAAATAAATAAATAACAAATCTGAATTTATAAAAGAAATAAAAGATGGCAATTTTTAGCATTTTAGGCTTGATGAATATAGTATTTAGCTAGTAATATAACTAGGTTAATTATATAAGATTGAATTGGCTGAAATAAAAAAAAACAGTCCTCTGTACATGAACTTGAGCTTGACTTTGAAGAGTCGACTCCAAAGCTGTGAAGTCGACTCTTACTTAACAATACTAGGGAATGATGAATCGACTCTTTCCAGCCCCCTTTCAGGATTATGGATGCGCTGCTCGCTATTTCAAAATAAAGGTACAATGTTTCTTAGCTCGGCCTAGCTGCTTTACCGTCAGTCCTGGATGTTCTGCAAAATGTTCTGCAAAACGTCACTTTTCTTCCTATCATGCCTCCAACTGAGTTGAATGCATGATATGTTTGAAAGTCTGAAGCACAGTGAGCTTTTAAGACTATAAAAAAAAAGCCTAAGACTGATTATGAGAAAGCCTGGCCTTGACTGACGCTAGCCAACAAAAACAAAACAAACATTTACACCCTCCATTAATACACCAATTAATTAATATATGCATAATAATAAGTATTCATACTAGAAATATAGTAAAGTTAGGTTCATTTCCCATTTAATCTGTAAAACAGAGTCACTAATTTATCTTCAGTCGCCTTTTCCTTCTGGTCAGGGTCATCTGGCACAAGGGGCAAATAATTCTCATTACAGAACGCCATTTGCAGTACATGACACATTCCTCAGCCAAAAAACCCTGGATGTGTTATACAGAGGTGGGAAAAATGCTTATGCAGACACGAGGTCAACATGCTGAACTACTCACAGGCAGTGAATGTAAATGTACAGTGGGGAAAAATATTCAACCCCTTTTGTTTTAGTTATTTACATTTCTGCTGCTGGGTCTCCACACAGACATGAACCCTAAACACACTTTTTAAACTCCCTGCACTTTACAATGTGAGAATTAGATGTTGCAGTAATCTACATATAATATAAATTATTACAAAAGAATACTGCACATACAATGCTCATAATACATAGGTTAAAAGGGGCGGCACAGTGGCTAAGTGGGTAGCACTGTCGCCTCACAGCAACAAGGTCCTGGGTTCAATTTCCAGGTGGAGCGGTCCGGGGCCTTTCTGTGTGGAGTTTGCATGTTCTCCCCATGTCCGTGTGGGTTTCCTCCCATAGTCCAAAGACATGCAAGTGAGGTGAATTGGAGACACTGTGTCCATGACTGTGTTCGATGCAACCTCGTTTAATGAGTAACTACCGTTTCTGTCATGAATGTAACCGAAGTGTGAAACATGACGTTAAAATCCTAATAAACAAACAAACAAAACAGTGGCCCTAATACGCTGTCGTACTAATTTTCCAATCTATATCATAATATAAATTATTTCAAAAGAATACTGCACATACAATGCTCATAATACATAAGTTAGTAGGGGTGGCACAGTGGCTAAGTGGGTAGCACTGTCGCCTCACAGCAAGAAGGTCCTGGGTTCGATCCCCAGGTGGGGCGGTCCGGGTCCTTTCTGTGTGGAGTTTGCATGTTCTCCCCGTGTCCGCGTGGGTTTCCTCCAGGTGCTCCGGTTTCCTCCCACAGTCCAAAGACGTGCAGTGAGGTAAATTAGAGACACTAAACTGTCCATGACTGTGTTTGATATAACCTTGTGTAATGAGTAACTACCGTTCCTGTCATGAATGTAACCAAAGTGCAAAACACGACATTAAAATCCTAATAAACAAACAGTGGCCCAAATACGCCGTTGTACTAGTTTTCCAATCTATATCATAACATAAATGATTCCAAAAGAATACTGCAGCTGGTTTAGATATAATATTCCTTTAAACAATGCTCATAATACATAGGTTAGTAGGGGGTTCGATCCCATGTTTTTGAAGGATGTTCTCTGATTTGTGTTTGTCAAGGTGTGCATGCCTTTGGGTCTCCATCATTCATTTCCAGAGTATAATCTCCAGCTGATGGTGCAAACACGGCACACTCTCATCCCTCCTCTGTACCTGCCTAAACCATCTCAATGTGGAATTCCAAAATGTCTGTCCCACATATCTGGTGTGATTAGCGCCTTTACCATCATTTTAAACAAACTTGCCTCACAGCAAGAAGGTCCTGGGTTCAGTTCCCAGATGAGGCCTTTCTGTGTGGAGTTTGCATGTTCTCCCCGTGTCTGTGTGGGTTTCCTCCAGGTCCAAAGACGTGCAAGTGAGGTGAAATGGAGATACTAAATTGTCTATGACTGTGTTCGATGTAACCTTGTGTAATGAGTAACTACATGTCCTGTCATAAATGTAACCAAAGTGTGAAACATGACGTTAAAATCCTAATAAACAAACAAACAAACAGTGGTCCTAATACGCCGTCGTACTAATTTTCCAATCTATATCATAATATAAATTATTTCAAAAGAATACTGCACATACAATGCTCATAATACATAAGTTAGAAGGGGCGGCACAGTGGCTCGGTGGGTAGCACTGTCGCCTCACGGCAAGAAGGTCCTGGGTTCGATCCCCAGGTGGGGCGGTCCGGGTCCTTCCTGTGTGGAGTTTGCATGTTCTCCCTGTGTCCGCGTGGGTTTCCTCCCACAGTCCAAAGATGTGCAAGTGAGGTGAATTGGAGACACTAAATTGTCCAAGACCGTGTTCGATATAACCTCGTGTAATGAGTAACTACTGTTTTCTGTTATGAATGTAACCCAAGTGTAAAACATGACCTTAAAATCCTAATAAACACACAAACAAACATAGATTAGTAGTTTTATACCTATAAAGAGCTGATTAGTACGGATTGGGGCTCACTGTAAGAATGGAAACGCTTTTATTTTGTTTGGAGGAAGAGGCTCGGTGACGTCACTTTTGTTATGCACACACCAGCTGATCACCAGTTCGGGGCAGCAACCGAACCGCGACGATGGAAACAGTTTAAACCCGCCGTGTTTGTGCTTGTTTTCTTGCTTTCTGTCGCTTTGTTTGTTTAATTACGTTTAGGGCAGAATTAGGCGTGATAAAAACGTTGTTTAGATGAAGAGCTGGACGTGTGTCGTCGTGTTTTGCAGCACTCATGGAGATTCTGCTGGGCCAAACCAAACTGCAGCTCTGGTGTCATGGCGTCATGTGGATCAGCTGAGAGCATGAAATACTATTCGAAATAAAATATTAATAATATATGAATATTAAACTGGGTGTGACAGGCACTGTCTATTAGAGGAACAGAACAGCAGAAGAGTTGTGCTGTTTAAATCGGTTGCTCCTGAGTGCCAACCAATGTCAGACAAAAAGTTCATATTTAAATCATATTTGCATTTGTTTATAGATCTGGCAAACATTTCAGTTCCATCAGGCTTTGGTAGAACTGTTCTTCCTTTAGGAACTTGCTCTGAGCTGAGCTCCCCCCTACAGCCAACCTTTGCCAGTCTTGGGACTTGAACTCACAACCTTCTGATTAGTACCACTGCTTTCCCATACCACACAAACAGCAATTACAATGTGGTTAAAATTATTCTTCCTGCTCCTTTACTTTGTGGTTTTGTTCATCCTGGCTCGCTTTTTCGAAGCCATGGTGTGGTACGAGACTGGAATATTTGCCACCCAGCTGGTAGATCCGGTCACGCTGAGCTTTAAAAAGCTGAAGACCATCCTGGAGGGTAGAGGGATCGGGTACTCCGGACTGGCCGAGAAGCGGGACGTCCGAGAGCTGGTCCAGAACTCCGGTAAGTTTTATCTTTAGGACCTTGATTACTGTTTTATCTCTTGACCTGTCACACTTGATAATAAGCCTTGTCATTAACTGTTTGAAATGTATGAAGCATTGTATTCTGTTTCTGTATTGTGATATATCTTGATGCGTGCTCAGTAATCCAGGTACACAAATCCACAAAGCTGAATCAATTCATCTGGACACAAGTTTGGTGTAGAGAAACGTTTCGTCACTCATCCAAGTGACCTCTTCAGTCTGAGCTGGTGGTGAATACCCCGACCCTATATGCTGTCGATTTTTATTTACATTTTCAGCATTTATCAGATGCTTTTATCCAAAGCGACTTACAGAAGTGCTTCCATAGTGAACATTACCTTAAACTAGTTTAAAAAGACAACAGTTCGTCACTCAGGTGGCGCAGCGGTAAAAACACACGCTACCACAACAGAGCTGGCATCTCGAATACATCGTATCGAATCTCAGCTCTGCCTGCCGGCTAAGGCTGAGAGGCCACGTGAACAACGATTGGCCTGTTGACTAAGCCGGATGGGGTCTCTCTCTCATAACTGATGCAGTTACGACCTCTGCTGGCTGATTGATGGCGCCTGCACAGAGATGAGAAAAGAGTGCTGTCAGGGTGTGTCTCTCCGTACACAACGCTGAGCTGCACTGCACTCGTCAAAGTGTAGGTGATAAGATGCATACGGCTGCTGCACACGTGTCGGAGGGGGCGTGGGTTAGCTTCGTTCTCCTCAATCAGGGTGGGGATTGGCATTGGTGGAGAGGAAGCGTGACGCAGTCGGGCAATTGGACGCGCTAAAAAGGGAGAAAATGCATAAATAAAATAAAATAAAAAGAATACAAATCTGCTGAAAACCCTGTTAGAACCTAAGGTGTTTTTTTATATATGCAAGAAATAAATAAGAGCATTAGTAAGTACATGTCAGCTTAAGTGCTTAGTAAAGAGGTGATGAAGGTTTTTAATCGTCTTTTGAAGACAGCGAGAGGCTCAGATGTTCGTTCCACCACTCGGGTGCAGGTACAAAGAAGAGCCTTGATGCTCGTCTTCCTTGAGTTCTGGGTGGAGGATCAAGTAGAGCAAGTGTTTTAAACTGAATGCGTGCAGCTACAGGAAGCCAGTGAAGAGAAGGCAGCAGTGGGGTGATGTGGCAGTGTTTAGGTTGGGATAGGTTGGGTCGATTTGCATAAGGACAGAAACCGGCCCGTTGCATAAAAACGGGTCTATATGCAAATCACAATGATCATTAATTACAATGGCCATGTGACCATTCATTACATATCACATCTCTACACCAAACTTGTGTCCAGATGAATTGATTCAACTTTGTTCTAGTTATAATGTGTACTCAATGTGGCTGTGTGTATATAACTGTAAAGTTCATCAGTGTTTGATCTTATCCAGGTGAACTGATGCAGGGGGAGCTGTATTCAGCCATTAAAAATGAAAAGGAAGAAGCGGAATCAGATTCCAGCACCACTTTCAGTGGAGAGATGCACTTTTATGAGCTTGTGGAAGACACTAAGGATGGAATCTGGTTGGTCCAGGTAGATAAACTGCCAATGCAGTCAGCATGCTTTGTTTAATGTTGAAAACTGTATGTTGATTTTCTGTCACCTTACTGCCATGTCTCCAGTCTGAATAATCTACATTCGTAATTCTATTTAATATGTTTACATAAAATAAACAAATGTCAAGCAAAAATACAATTAAAGTGCAAATTTACAATGTGGTACAAAGTACAAATTTAATGTGGAAAACGTGTATTTTGAAAGGCATGTACACTGATCAGCCATAACATTAAAACCACCTCCTGGTTTCTACACTCACTGTCCATTTTATCAGCTCCACTTACCATATTGAAGCACTTTGTAGTTCTACAATTACTGACTGTAGTCCATCTGTTTCTCTACATATCTTTTTAGCCTGTTTTCACCCTGTTCTTGGTTGTTGGACTATTCTCAGTCCAGCAGTGACAGTGAGGTGTTAAAAACTCCAGCAGCGCTGCTGTGTCTGATCCACTCATACCAGCACAACCCACACTAACCCACCACCACCATGTCAGTGTCACTGCAGTACTGAGAATGATCCAGCACCTAAATAATACCTGCTCTGTGGTGGTCCTGTGGGGGTCCTGACCATTAAAGAACAGGGTGAAAGGGGGCTAACAAAGCATACAGAGAAACAGATGGACTACAGTCAGTAATTGTACAAAGTGCTTCTATATGATAAGTGGAGCTGATAAAATGGACAGTGAGTGTAGAAACAAGGAGGTGGTTTTAATGTTATGGCTGATCAGTGTATGTAATGTGTATTAAAATACTTTGATTTGCTGTAAATGTACCAGCAGAAACCTTAAAAAAACCTGTGTGGGTTTTTTTTCTTTTCTTTTCTTCCATAATTTGACCTTTTGTTTGTACAGGTAATAGCACAAAACAGAAATCCACTGCTCAGCACAACAAACTGGGGCAAGATGGTACAGAAAGTCTCTCGGTTTGGCATTCGCACTGGCACTTTCAACTGCTCAAGTGACTCGAGGTGAGGATTCGCTCTCCTAATGTGCTCACTAGCCCTAAAAATCCAAACTGTAGTTAGTGTTGCTCTAGTTCCAGCAGCTTTTAATTCAATAGAACCTGTTTTGGTGCTTCTTGGATTACATTTAACCATCTAGACTAATTACCTGTTGCATAATATGACAGAATAGTCACCAGAGGTGTGCGGGAGCTCAGCTTACCACTGCTGAGAACTGAGTTTCAATATCAGCTGTGCTATCGTCTGGCTGGGCAGCTACACAGATGTGATTGACCAGTGACCCTGACCAGTATAAAGCTATTGATAAAATTGAAATGAAAAAAATTAATTAAATTAAAAGCATCAGAAGTCAAATGTGTTCTGAAGGAAGTGATTCAATCACAGAAACACAATTAAAGAACTTAGTGAAACCCCAAGACTACCTTGAAATACGCTATATGGCCAAAAGTATGTGGACACCTGATCATAAGCTTGTAGGACATCCATTGTTAAAACCATGGATATAAATATAAATTGATAAAATTTTATTTATTTATTAGGATTTTAATGTCATGGTTACATTCACGACAGACACGGTTACTCGTTACACAAGATTCATCAGTTTTCAAGGATATATTGAACACAGTCATGGACAATTTTGTATCTTCAATTCACCTCACTTGCACGTCTTTGTACTGTGGGAGGAAACCCACACAGACACGGGGAGAACATACCAACTCCACACAGAAAGGACCCGGACCGCCCCACTTGGGGATCGAACCCAGGACCTTCTTGCTGTGAGGCGACAGTGCTACCCACTTAGCCACCGTGCCGCCCAAAGTAATAAAATAATATTATATTATAAATTGTGCTGCCACACCCTGTTTGCAGCCTCCTTTCTTTATGGAAAGGCTTTCCACATGATTTTAGGGTGTGTCTGTGGGAACTGGTGACTATTTATTCAAAAGAGCAATTGTGAGGTCAGACACTGATGTAAAGACAGTAAGGTCAGGCTTGCATTCAGCATTCCAGTTTGTTCCAGTTGCGTTCAGTGGGCTCGAGGTCAGGGCTTCTGGCGTGCAGGCAACTGGAGTTCCTCCTTATCAAACCCATTAAATTATGGCTCTGAAGCTTGCTTTGTGAACAGATCACAGTTATGCTGGAACAGAAATGTAAAAAAGCTTTTAATTGATTTTATATACAGTACGTGTTAGCAGAAGGTTTTACTGAATATGAAAACCTTTATTGTTACTGTAACAGTACAATGAGATTCATTGTGCTCCTCTTAGGAAATAGATTAGATAAATGCAAAGTAGTCGGTGTAGCAGTGGAGAATGTATGCAAAGTGCAATGCATCATTTGTACATATGCACAAGCATAAAATATGTGTGTATATGCAAATGAGAAATATGAGGAGCAGAAGGCTGCGGTCCGGGTCCTTTCTGTGTGGAGTTTGCATGTTCTCCTATTGTCTCTGTGGGTTTCCTCCAGTCATGTGATATCTACACAGACATGATTGGCTATGTTTGAAGGGAGGGGGTGGCTAAAGCCCTGGCACCCTGTCCGGTGCATGGACCCACCGTGACCCTGCCGTTCAGGATAAAGCAGTTGATAGAAATGAAATGGACCATGAGCTACTGACATTGAACATTTGTAAGGTCAAGCACAGCTCGCAATTTGTGTTAAAGTTGTTCAGGGGTGGCTCGGTGGGTAGCACTGTCACCTCACAGCAAGAAGGTCCTGTTCTTTCCTTGTCTGGGGCGGCACGGTGGCTTAGTGGGTAGCACTGTCTCCTCACAGCAAGAAGGTCCTGAGTTCGATCCTTTCTGTGTGGAGTTTGCATGTTCTCCCCATGTCTGCGTGGGTTAACTCCGGGTGCTCCGGTTTCCTCCCACATTCCAAAGACGTGCAAGTGAGGTGAACTGGAGATACTAAATTGTCCATGACTGTGTTTGACATTAAACTTGTGAACTGATGAATCTTGTGTAATGAGTAACTACCGTTCCCGTCATGAATGTAACCAGTGTGTAAAACATGACGTTAAAATCCCAATAAACAAACAAACAATCCCCTTGTCTGTGTGGGTTTCCTCCAGGAGCTCCAGTTTCCTCCCACAGTCCAAATACATGCAAGTGAGGTGAATTGGAGACACTAAACTGTCCATGAGTGTGTTTGATAGTGTGTAAAACATGACGTTAAAATCCTAATAAATAAATAATAAGGAGGTTCACGTTTGGCCATGAAGTGTAGATGTCTCCTACAAATGCATGTAATGTTTGACTGTTTATGTTCTTAAAACTAATGATGTTTTTTCTCACTTAATTTGGTAAGATATTGCCGTAAACGTGGCTGGATGAAGTCCACTCTGATCATGTCAGTTCCTCAGACGTACGCCTCCAAGGGAAAGGTCATGCTGAAGGAGTATAACGGTCGGCGCATCGAGACGGAACACATCTTCAAATGGATGACCGCACACGTGGCCTCCCGCATCAAAACCATCCAGTTCTCCCAGCAGCTGATGGACGACTGGTATCAGAGAGACAGGCAGCCCGTGAAGATGTTCCTGTTCGCCAAACTGCTCCAGCCTCCCGCCTTCTTTTCGGCGCTCAGCATCAAATTCACCGGCCGCATCGAGTTCATCTTCGTGGACGTGCGCAACTGGGACAACGTCACCTGCTTGGAGGAGATCGGGGTGCGGCAGACGCCCTCGTACGTTCTTAAAACACCGGAGGGTATCTACAGATATGGCAACAGCACGGGCGAATACATCTCCCTGCAGGCCATGGACACGTTCCTGCGCTCAGTCCAGCCCGAGGTCAATGACCTGTTCGTTTTAAGCCTGGTCATGGTCAACCTGATGGCATGGATGGACCTTTTCATAACACAAGGAGCCACTATTAAGCGCTTCGTGGTGTTGATTAGCACACTGGGCACTTATAATTCTTTACTCATCATTTCTTGGCTGCCCATTCTTGGCTTCCTGCAGCTGCCGTACTTGGATAGCTTCTACGAGTACAGTCTCAAACTGCTGCGCTATGCGGACACCACCACCATCGCCTCCTGGGTCAGGGCCGACTGGACCTTCTACTCCTCACACCCGGCACTTTTTCTGAGCACGTATCTCGCCCACGGCCTCCTCATAGACTATTTCGAAAAGAAGAGGAGGTGTGCCAACGAGGACCAGAACGCAAACAACCTGGAGTGGCTGTCCAGTCTGTGGGATTGGTACACCAGCTATTTGGTTCTTCCGATCGCCTCTTTTCAGAATGAATCCGACTGGGACGACGATCCTAATTTCCTTCTGGAAAGGCTGGCGTTCCCAGATCTCTGGCTTCGGCCGCTCGTTCCCATCGACTACATCAAAAATCTGCCGACTTGGAAGTTCAGGCGCACGCAGTCTGAGAAGAGGGTCTCGCAGAATCCAAAAAATCCGGTGCACGCATCGGTTGACGAACCAGGTACTGACCGGCATCATCACAGTTCGGATGGCACGAAATCCCACGAGTCCTGCTCTTCTGGAGAAGACCTGGACACCGACTGGTCCCAGTGGCCCTGTGGAATGCTTCACTGCACCGAATGTGTCGTATGTTTGGAGAACTTCGAACCTGAATGTCTGATCATGGGACTGCCGTGCGGTCATGTTTTTCACCAGCAGTGCATTGTGGTCTGGCTGGCAGGTGGGCAACACTGCTGCCCAGTGTGTCGGTGGCCATCTTATAAGAAAAGACCGGTCAGACAAGTTTATGCAGATTATCCTCCTGAACCAGAGTAGCTTAAACCATTAATACAAATGAAATAATTCTTGTGTTCATTAGACTGTAGGCCTGGAGATCCATGTTATCATTTTCTTTTTATTTTGGTGGTGTCCACATACATACACGTAGATCTGTAGGTCTGTTCGTAAACCTAGTGAGGTGCATACCTGGATAGCTGTCTCAGCAGAGAGGATTCTAATATCGAACTTCTAAGGCAGATTATTCTATAGACGCACTACTTATACAGCGATTATGGTGGTTACGTCACTGCGGTTTTAGCTTCAGGCCGTTTAAACCAACGGGCTGAGGCGGCACAACCCTCTAGTACACCAGCTAACGTCTCCCTCCGTGTATCGAAAATGGTTAAACTGTCCCTGACGAGCCTGAATTTACAAATAAACGACACTTAATATAATAATCACACCTTTATACAGATTAAACATCAATGAGAATTTATTTACATTTGCAAAGAACTCAGTTGGTTGCTTCGCATTATATTCATCCGCCACGTTTGTAGTTTTTGTGAGAAAAGTCGTGCCGCACTGAATGCTGGGATTGCCTTCATCGGATACGCCCTCGTTATTCAGTCAGATCATCACTCAGAATTAAGGCGCCTCAGTAGGAGCATTTTAAAGAATCTAAGAATTTAGACACGCCCTCTTCTCGGGAGTGTAGGATGATGTAAAATGCATCTATGTAGAGAGATCACCAGGTTTTCGGACTGACCCTATATTGGCCTTTTGGGGGCGTTAGACATTTTTAGTCCATGACTATGGCTGTGTTCACAAAGATATTGTCAGCATCCATCAGAAAAGTCACTGATCTGCACAAACAACCCAACATAGACATGCTCACACACACACACAGTTACGCCAAGCTGAAACCCGCTGTAAGTTGCTTTGGATGTAAACAATGACTGTCATTAGTAGAGACAGGCTCATTTGTCGTCTGTGATAAAAATCGAGGCGTTTTCTTCTTTTTCTCGCCCAGTTAATGAGGTATAAGGTGTGTGACATAAAAAGTGTGTTATTTCACCCTGGATAACTAAATAAAACACACACCTATCAGTATTGATCCTCGTATTTACTTGTTCAGATGCTTTTATTCAAAGCGACCTACGGTACTGTGACAGTATATTGTTTAAGCGATCAAGGGTTAAGGGCCTTGCTCAAGGGCCCAGCAGTGGCAACCTGGACCAGGTGGAGTACCTTACCCGTAGACTACCACTGCCCTAAAACTAAAAACCCTGCTTGATGTGACGTTTACACTGCATTTACATTTTCAGCATTTAGCAGACACTTTTATCTACAGCGACTTACAGTACTGTGACAGTATCAGTCTAAGCAATCGAGGGTTAATGACCTTGCCCAAGGGCCTGACAGTGGCAACCTGACAGTGGTGGGGTTTGAACCAGCAACCTTCTAATTACTAGTCCAGTACCTTAACCACTGAGCTGCAACTACAACGTATAATTAATAATAATAATAGTTAAAAAAACGATTTTGTCCATTGCAGATCTACATTATGCTCACACATATCAAACACATGTTAACCCAGGTAGGAACTGAAGTGGTTCTTCAGTAATGCTAAAAGAAAATTCGGTACAAAAAATGATCATTCATCCTATAACACAGTTCTACATTTATAAATGAAGAACTGGAAATTAGAAATGTCTATTTATTGTTTTTCCTTCCTTCTTCCTTTTTGGGGCACAAAACCAAAGAAATTGATCTGTCAGAATTAAAAGAACTCAGATTGATATCATCTATACCATACAGCCCATAAATGCTAAAAACTGACCTGGAAGTCAGATTTTTGGCATCTAGTCAAATATGCAGCTTTTTTACAAGTCAGCACAGCACAGTGGCTCGGTGGGTAGCACAGCGAGAAGATCTTTGGTTCTTTAGCATGTTCTCTCTGTGTATGTGTGGGTTTCCTTCGGATGCTTCGGTTTCCTCCCACAGTACAAAGACGTGACCATGTTTGATATTGAACTTGATCTGATGAATCATGTGTAACCTGTGATGACCTGTGGCGTCATGAAAAGAGCCGAAAGTGTAAAACACGACGTTAAAATCCTAATAAATAAATAAATACATTTATACTCCACACTAGGGCGGCACAGCTAACTGGGTAGCACTGTCGTCTCACAGCAAGAAGGTCCTGGGTTTGATCCCCAGTGTCTGTGTGGGTTTCCTCCGGATGCTCCGGTTTCCTCCCACAGTCCAAAGACGTGCAAGTGAGGTGAATTGGAGACACTAAATTGTCCAAGACTACCGTTTCTGTCATGAATGTAACCAAAGTGCAAAACATGACGTTAAAATCCTAATAAATAAATAAATACATTTATACTCCACACTGCAGTTTTAATAAATGAGTGATCAAACCAGTGAAATTTTGCTGGATGCCTGAAATGTCTTCGTGAACACAGAAAGTTTCATCTGTACCAAAAACTGGCTTAATAGAAACTAAAAGATATAAAAGCTTACTTATTTATTAATTGGCATCAAATGCCTTTCATGTACTTGGGGTTAAAAAAGAGTTTGTGCAATTGGCCGAGAGGTTGAGAAGTATAAGCACTGACCGGCACTTTTGAGTCATCCAGGTAAGGTGCATAACATGCACAACATTTAAGAGAAGACTAAGTAAGTCTGCTTTTGATGCCTCGCAGACTGTCGATCAGATATTTGAGAAGTCCCTTACATCAGCGTAGCGACCATAGCAAAAACAATGGAACCTAAGAAGCGGCTACAAGCCTCATTTTTCCTCTTGCTTGTAAGACAGATTTAACCTCATTTGCCCAATCATCAGCCTGCTTGTGAGCTTTATATACATGTTCATTGTGTCTTTTTTAATCGTTATCAGTTATATTACATGCTAAGTTAAGTTGCTTAATTTAGATCAGGCAGTCATTAGTAACACTAATAAATAAATCATTAGACACTTCTCAGAGTCGCAGTGCTGATCAGGTTCAGGAGAAAAGGTTTCCTTCGTGGTTTCAGTACACTAAAATAAAATGAGGCACATTATGGAAATGAGGTCTGAAACCACTAAGCAATATACACTACATGGCCAAGAGGGATTCAGCTTCGTCAGCCACACCTATTTTAAAGTAAATACGCTTAAGCATATAGCCGTGCAGTCTCCAAAGACAAACACAGGCTGTAGGTAGTTTAATTGGTTCTACTTTGCCATTGCAACAGAGTTCAAACAAGTCAGTGTAGGAAATTTTGCTCACTAGAGCTGCTATTGTGAAACTGGAGAAAGAAAACAGCCCAGCTACAAAACTCCCAGGCCGATCTAGACTGCAGAGTGCTTAAGTGCTTAACATGAAAAAAAAATTACATTTACAGCATTTAGGGGGCAGTTTTACTCAACGCAGTTTACTAGTGTGGTGAAAACATTCTAAGCTCAAGGGCTTAACAGTGGAAACTTGGCAGATGTGGAACTTAAACCAGCAACCTTCCAATTTCCAGTCCAGTATCTAAACCACTAAACTACCTGGGTATGAAATTTTGCCCACTTGAGCTGCGATTGTGAAACTGAATTCCATCTAGGAGGAAAAAACAGCCCGGCTAAAATCTCCCAGGACGATCAAGGGCGTAGCATTAAAAGAAGAGCATAGCATTTCTCTGAGCTGACATGAGAATGCTTTGAGTCAGGAGCCTAAACTCACTAATGCTTCAGTGGAAGTGAATCCCTGGAGTCACGGTCCAAAATCTAGTTGAAGTACTTTCCAGAAAAATGAAGGATCTTGTAACTGTGAATATGGATCAATCCCATATTAGCACTCGTGATTTTGGCTGTGTACTGTGTCTTGCTCTTGGATGAAGCAAACTGGGTTTTTTTTTGATAAATCGACACCACGAATCGAAGTGTCATTCCAAATATTAGCAAGCAAACAGATGCAAATCCTTTAAAGCACATGGAATAGGGCAAAAATGATGTCCATATACTTCTGCTTGTCTAATTAGCTTTCCACTTTGATCAGATCATGAGTATGTGTGCAATATATATGGAAAATGTGCTAAGAATTCTGCACATTGGAATTAAATTGGCCTTGTGGTTTGTCTGCCTATGTTACTGAGATCTAAGTAAACACAGTCAGGGTTTGGCCCTGATAATTTAATGAGAGAAGATTTTACAAGAGAGATTTTTACCTCCTCTTTATCCTGGTCATGGTTGCAGTGGGCCCAGTTTTACCAGAAACACTTGGCACAAGATGAAATACACCCCTGACAGGGTGACAGGGCACCAATCCTACGGGCTTCAGGGCTATTATCCTGCAAACCACAAATCTCTTTAACAGTTCATGATTTTATTTCATGGTTTTAATTAAACCCACTGCTAAGGCTACAGAAAAGCACATTTTCGAATCTGGCACATACCTAAAGCAATTCATCAAGTGCGCTCAGATCAGTGCTTGTTTTTCTCCCCTGTGACATAATAATCATAAATCTTTTCGAGGTGACTGTATCTGTGCTTGTTTTTATGCAGCTGTCATCAATTAGGCACAAAGTACAGTACAGTCTCATACCCCTGCATTTTCAACAGTGTATTTCTTTAAAGTGATTCTTTTGTTAAATGCACATAGAAAAAATGCACATAGAAAAAATAGGCAAACTGAGTGGTGTAATATTAAAATCCATTAATATACACTTCAGTAATTCTGTTCCGGTGTGTTCTTTTGATTCTTTTTTTAAATGTTGATTAAAAGAGGTCTTGACTTACCAGCATTTATTATTTGAATTGAATTAGATTGAATTTGGAGTACATACAATTGCTGTATTTTGTGTTTCATGCCAACATAAAGATGTTTAAATATGATATGGAATATGATCATTGTATTAGATTTCTGATACAATGAATTTAGAGCCTTGTGATGCAACATTAATGAGTTTATACAGTCTAAGTATGAAACCTGTTGGGCATTTTGAAGATATAATAGGATTTAGCTTTATTTCAGTCATCATAACCTCTGGCAATGTGGACTTACTATTTAACATAAACACCTTAAATAACAAAATGCTCAAAGCTTGCACAAAGAGCAAAATAGCAAAAAATTTAGACCAATCCAATTGTTTCACTTGTGCTGAATTGCTTAAGTAAAGCACGACTGAATCTTTGCATTGTAATAACAATATTAATGTTACAGACTGAATCCCATTGACTTACTCTAATGCTGTAATGAATCTGAAACTGAACCTGGGAGCTTCTGTCTTCTTCTGTGAGGTTTAAATCATTAAAGTAGAATTTTCATGGTTTCGTGTGTTTTCATTCTTGCACAATAACTGAAACCATCAAGTCAATTTTATTTCTATATGACATTTTACAGTGGACATTGTATTGCTTTCGCCTCACGGCAATAGGGTCCGGGTCCTTTCTGTGTGGAGTTTGCATGTTCTCCCCGTGTTTGCGTGGGTTTCCTCCGGGAGCTCCGGTTTCCTCCCACAGTCTAAAGACGTGCAAGTGAGGTATATTGGAGACACTAAATTGTCCATGACTGTGTTCGATATAACCTTGTGAACTGATGAATCTTGCGTAACGAATGTAAAGTGTGTAAAACATGACGTTAAAATTCTAATAAATAAATATTACAAAGTGTGGCTGCAGGTTTATATACCAGCCAAGCACAAGGACACCTGATTCCACCTGTTTAATCAGTTGATCTTGGTCTGCAAACACCTGATCAGCTGTATCAGGTGAATCTCTTGTCTGCTTGGTATGAAAGCCTGAAGCCACACCGGTCCTTTGAGAATAAAATTAGAGACTTAGGCAGTAAATATGTAGAGCGTTGGGCTATCAACTGAAAGGCTAAGGGTTTGAATCCCAGCTTTGCCATGCAGCCACTGTTGGGCCCTTGAGCGAGACCCTTAACCCTTTCTGCTCCAGGGGCGCCGTACGATGGCTGACCCTGCGCTCTGACCCCAACTTCCAAACAAGCTGGGATATGCGAAGAAAGAATTTTGTTCTACTGCACGTCTGTATATGTATATATGACAAATAAAGGCGTTCTAGTCCTTCTAGTGGTGGGCGGGTCGATCCAAATATCGATATTATCGATACCAACATTGGTATTGGAATTGGATTGATACTAGTGTGATGGGACTGATACTTTAGTTTGACTTTTTCTCCGCTACATTCAGCACGTTTCTCCCGTTTCATCAAATCATGTGTGTACAGACTCGCTCCTCTCACATCTTACATACACACCTCGCTCCTCCCCTCCGGCTCGGCTAGGTTCGAATCCATCTTTGGGAAAAATTAAGGTAACACAAGCAGGGCCGGCTCTGTGGGGGCGCTGGGGTGGGCATTGCCCCCCCTCCAGATTTTCTCACTGCCCCCCTAAGCAACGCAGTCCAGAACCGGGGCTGCATGTCAGTGTGAAGATGGATTATGTAAAAATGTTGTTTGCACTACTGAGAAAACATGTTACACGATGTTCTTTATGCATGTTGTTTTGCCTAAAATATGGTTCTGATTTATTATTATAAAGAATGAAAATAATAAATGTTAAACAGCCTAAATAAAACATTTTGATAAGGTTCCTAAGACCCATTATATTTTTTATAGGTGCAACCCTAACCGCCTACGCCCCGCTCCCGCTCAGGTAAACACCCACCATACCACCCCCCACCCTATGCCTTCCGTCAGCCCAGGGTGTTCCTCATTTCCAGTTCCGAAAGTTGGCAACCCTAATTGGAGCAGCTAGCGATCTCGTCAACATGACCACCATTACCTCAGGATCTGCTGCACCTAAAATGAAATGCTGATGAAAACTGAATTAAATTGTTAGTGTGAAGGCTTTACTTCATTTTATGATTAATGGCAAAGCTGGTCTCTCTCCGTGTTCAAAGTTATTTGTGAGGGCAAACTGACAGATGACTTAAGATGTTAATTATTTAAAGCTTTGATTTACCCACTGAACGGGTCACCTTGGCCATCATCGCAACAATTGCCCCCCCCTGAGAGATTTGGCAGGAGCCGCCACTGGTCCTGAACATCGAAGAACAGGGTGAAAGCAGGCTAAAAAGGTATGTAGAGAAACAGATGGACTACAGTCAGTAATTGTAGAACTACAAAGTGCTCCTATATGGAATAGGCCTCCAAATCTCTCCAGCATGCTGCCGAATTTTCCCTTCTGTCACGTGACTCGGATGACTCGTTTTGGCAGTTGGGCCGGCGCAGGGCGCATGCGCGGGTTGTCCAGCACTGAGTGAAGCGGCGCTAGCGCGGGGTGAAACTGCCGTTGACATTTAATCACTTGATGATGCTTTTTCTGCTCTGAGGTGTGAAAACGTTGCTTAGACTCGAGATTTAACGGGAACAAGAGCTGCAATGCTGCGCGCGTGTGTGAAAGGCGCAAACACAGCGGCGCGGGTGAGTTCACGTTTACCTCGGAGCCGCTGTTAGCCGCGGTGCTAACGGTCATTCTGTGGCCCGCACTGTAAGGCCTGGCGTGTGTTCGGTGTCCTTGGGGTGGCGGTTATTTAATCCTCATTTATTTGACATTCATATTTAAGAACGTAAGTATTGTGTTCATTTGCACCGGTGGTGTTTGTTTTGTTTAAGCTTAGCGTGTATCTGCTAGCTGGGACACTTTCTCAAGAGTACGCCAACAGCGTAAGTTGAAGTACAGGGGGCGGGGTTTGCGTAGCCGAGTGACAGGTGGCTAAACCAATTGAATTCGAGAATACCGTACCTCCAGCCAATCAAAAGCTTGCAATCCGTTTGCACGTAACTTCAGGCGGTCCATGTGTGATTCATGTTTTCCATAGTTTCATTTTACCTATTTGTCATTCAGAGACCACAGGGCTGTCTGTGTTAAAAAATACAGTTTAATATGTAATATTTGGAGCAACTGAGGTTTATTTAGGTGCAACTAGATGAAATAAAAACAAGGCACATGTAGATCTAACGTTTTTTTATAGTTTGGTAAGGTGACCTTGCCAGAAAAGTTCCCCCATTAGAGATTTTGTGACTTAAAATAATCCAATCGTGTGGAGTATGCAAGCAGGTCCTGGGTTCGATCCCCAGGTGGGGTGGAGTTTGCATGTTCTCCCCGTGTCTGCGTGGGTTTCCTCCGGAGGCTCCGGTTTCCTCCCACAGTCCAAACACGTGCAAGTGAGGTGAATTGAAGATACTAAATTGTCCATGACTGTGTTCGATATAAACTTGTGAACCGATGAATCTTGTGTAACGAGTAACTACCGTTCCTGTCATGAATGTAACCAAAAGTGTAAAACATGACGTTAAAATCCTAATAAACAGACAAACTAGTGGGTTTGCATGTTCTCCCGTGTCTGCGTGGGTTTCCTCCCATAGTCCAAAGACGTGCAAATGAGGTGAATTGTGTAAAGTGTGTAAAACATGACGTTAAAATAATCATAAATTAATAGTAAATAAATAAACACCTGTAGAGGACGTATATATTTTGTCCATCTTATAATATTAATGATTTTTGCAACCGATCTTTGTTGTGGAACACTCAGTGTCACATACGTTTCAACAACCTTTTTTATTTGTTTGTTTATGCATTTTAGCGTATCCAATAACCCAATTGCATTATTCTTCCTCTCTACTGATCTACCCCGCCCTGATTGAGGAGAGCGAGACTGAAACACGCCCCCTTCGACACATGTGCAGTAGGCGAGTTCCTATGCGCTTTGTATACGGATGTACGGAGAGCCACACCCTGATTAACGCATCAGGCGCCATCAGTCAGCCAGCAGAGGTCGGAATCGCCTCAGTTATGACGTCCCTATCCGGCTCCCATCCCGTATGAACAACAAGCCAATTGTCGTTCATGTAACGTGTTTCACCTCTGTGCCACCTTAGCGGCCAACCACTTTAAATGTGTGCTGTCAAACTAGTTTTGTTTAAAGGGACACAGAAAAGTTCAAGTTTAATGACATTATAGAACCTTCCATGCACCAGTGCATTAGTATTTTAAGTTTGTAAGAGCCGTTGTCACACATTTATTCTTTAAAGGTAATTAGTTTTCGTCAGTCATTGTGTATGTTTTCTTTCTTTTGTGTCCTCAGAAATGCCTGTGCGGAAACGTGGTGGTCCACCCCCCGCAGCAGTGCCGTCGCTACACCTCAGCGGGAAACTCTGGGTAGGAATTTGCGTCGTCATTCAATTTAAAGAATGTATCATACAGTATTATATTAAAATAAATAACATTTGATTGCTCTCCTTGTTTGTGTGGTCCAATTTGCCGCGGCTGAATTATGTGCAAGAGAGGAGGAAAAGAAAAGATGTTTGTGATAGGGTTTCCTAATTAGCAGAGCAGAAAACCAATCAATGCTGATGGGTTTAAACTAGGGCTGTCGAAGTTAACGCGATAATAACGCATTAACACGATCTCAATTTAACGCGATTAAAAAAATAGTGCCGTTAACGCAAATCCGTAGTTCATGTTGAGACTTGACCGTGCACGGCATCTCTCATTAAGACGGCGTTTCTCAAATGTAACCGAGCATCGTAGTGATGCACTTTACTAATAAAGAAATAAATACACGCTATATTCACAAGTTGTCGGGAGCAGAACACTTTTATTACTTCTTCTGTTACGGTACCGAATAGCGGACAGCTAAAATCGTTAGCCAAGCACGCTATTCCATGAACTATGGAAGCCCCAAAGGGTCAAAACACACTCGCTTCGTGTAGAAACGGCCATCAAACCATCGTCACGATACAAGCACAGAAAAGTCTGTTACAATAACTACGCCTTATCCCACCTAAAGCACCGCTGATCTACAATGTTTGCTGATGGAGAAATTTTACCCTACAATCTGACATATATACGAAGTCAAGGGTCTCTGCTGGATAGTATTACTGCCTAGTATGTGAGTGAATAAATCTCCCTTACAGTTTTCTCTTGTCCCAGCAGTTTTTAACATCAGTACATTTAGCATAAAATGTGTTCACCATTTCACTTAAAAATCCTTGTTTTCTATAACATTTACACAGATTTTTTTTAATGCGATTAATCGCGATTAACTATATGAAATTCTGAGATTAATCGCGATTAAAAATTTTAATCGTTTGACAGCCCTAGTTTAAACTATGCTGTATTTCATGTATACTTGAAGTTGGACCGATGTAATTCCAGTAACCCCTCGTAATACAATGCCAGACACTCTTTGCGTCTGTGAGCTCATGTATAAATAAATAAGTAGAGTTAGTTCCTTCTCTAAGATTCTGATTCTTCTGTGAGTCGTTCTGGGAAACTTGCAATCCTAGTCACATGGTGTCTAAAACTGTCGCCTCTGGTTCACAGGTGTAATGTTATAGTTCCGATGTACAACTAAATAACTGTAATAGCAATACTGGTCAAATGACATGTTCAGTGAAGAAGCAGTGTGGCATCCTTGCAGTTATTATTGTTATGGCATGAATTCTATGAGGGTGCAATTAAGTGTGAACATTCTATTTCCTCGGCTGCTCCCGCCGACGGATCGTGATCCGCGTTATTGATCTGGCACAGTTTTTACTCCGGATGCCCTTCCTGACACGACCCTCCCTATTTATCCGGGCTTGGGACCGGCACTGCAATGCACCGGTTTATGCATCCTAGCGGCCGGGTACCTATAGGACAATTCAGTGTCTCCAATTAGCCTGGCTGCATGTTTTTGGACTGTGGGAGGAAACCCATGCGGACACGGGGAGAACATGCAAACTCCGCACAGAAAGGATCGAACCCAGGACCTTCTTGCTGTGAGGCGACACCGTGCCGCCCACTTAAGCGTAAACATTGTTCCCATAAAATGAATCTGCGCTGAGCTGGATGGACGCTTGTGTGTGTCGCAGGTCCGTTGCTGGGAAGATTGTAGCTGCCAGTCTTCTGACAGTCGGTGGAGGTGTAGGCGGTACAATCCTGTATGCTAAATGGGACCCTAAATTCAGGGCCAACATTGAGAAGAATGTCCCCTATTCTGACCAGCTGTTTGAGATGACGCTCGGACCACCTCCACCACCAGTAGTACCATTACAAAAGAAACCGGTAAGACACAAACTCTTACACAATGAATATACAACGATCAGCCATAACATTAAAACCACCTCTTTTGTTTCTACACTCACTGTCCATTTTATCAGCTCCACTTACCATATAGAAGCACTTTGTAGTTCTACAATTACTGACTGTAGTCCATCTGTTTCTCTGCATGCTTTGTTAGCCCCCTTTCACCCTGTTCTTCAATGGTCAGGACCACCACAGAGCAGGTATTATTTAGGTGGTGGATCATTCTCAGCACTGCAGTGACACTGACATGGTGGTGGTGTGTTAGTGTGTGTTGTGCTGGTACGAGCGCTGCTGGAGTTTTTAAACACCTCACTGTCACTGCTGGACTGAGAATAGTCCACCAACCAAAAATATCCAGCCAACAGCGCCCCTTGGGCAGCATCCTGTGACCACTGATGAAGGTCTAGAAGATGACCGACTCAAACAGCAGCAATAGATGAGCGATCGTCTCTGACTTTACATCTACAAGGTGGACCAACCAGGTAGGAGTGTCCAATAGAGTGGACACTGAGTGGACACGGTATTTAAAAACTCCAGCAGCGCTGCTGTGTCTGATCCACTCATACCAGCACAACACACACTAACACACCACCACCATGTCAGTGTCACTGCAGTGTTGAGAAGGATCCACCACCTAAATAATACCTGCTCTGTGGTGGTCCTGTGGGACAGCATGAAAGGGGGCTAATAAAGTATGTAGAGAAACAGATGGACTACAGTCAGTAATTGTAGAACTACAAAGTGCTTCTATATTGTAAGTGGAGCTGATAAAATGGACAGTGTGTGTAGAAACAAGGAGGTGGTTTTAATGTTATGGCTGATCAGTGTATTTATCTTACATTCCACTATACCGTCTTTAAGCTCTAGCTCAGACTCCTGTTTTTTTTGTTTTGTTTCTGTGTGCAACAGCTTAAGCTTGAACCACTGCAGATATCTTCAGTGTCCGAAGCATCGAAAGACTCCAAACAGGCCAAACCGAAAAGCAAAGCTAAAGAAAAGAAGCTTGAAGCAGCACCTGCTGTAGAGGAGACCCCAGCCCAGCCGCAACAGACCTTAGAGGGTGGGTGGGTGTCTGTCTGTCAGAGATCTGTTGTAGTGTTCTCTGTGGCTTTTATATTCGTTATGATCTTAGTTCTTAGCAGTTGTGCTATTTCTTTACAATTTCAATTTGTTTAGGCTTGTAATTATCATATACCTGAGACCAAGAATTACACCGTCAGCAAACGTGGCTTTAAAAGTCTGCAGTTTCTATATTTAAGGCAATTCAGTGCTTTTTATCAATGAGGTACAGAGTAGGTTCAGTCCTGTGAAAGACTCTTAATTTGATGAGGATGATGAGATGTACATAGTGTTGCTGTATGAACTGTGTCAAATTTAAAATGTATTTGTGTAGCGCTTTTTACAGTAGACATTGTCTCAAAGCAACTTTACAGAATCCAGGACCGACAAACCAAAATCCCCTTTTGAGCGAGCCGAGGGCGACAGTAGCAAGAAAAAAACACCCATGAGTTAGACGAAACCTAAAGAGGAACCAGAGTCAGCAGGGACGTCCATCCTCCTCAAGTAGCCTGGAGAATAATTTGACTGAAGTAGACTTACACATACACCGACCAGGCATAACATTATGACCACTGACAGGTGAAGTGAATAACACTGATTATCTCTTCATCACGGCACCTGTTAGTGGGGGGGATATATTAGGCAGCGAGTGATAATTTTATCCTCAAAGTTGATGTTAGAAGCAGGAAAAATGGGCGAGCGTGAGGATTTGAGGGCCAAATAGTGACGGCTAGACGACTGGGTCAGAGCGTCTCCAAAACTGCAGCTCTTGTGGGGTGTTCCCGGTCTGCAGTGGTCAGTATCTATCAAAAGTGGTCCGAGGAAGGAACAGTGGTAAACCATGGGCGGCCAAGGCTCACTGACGCACGTGGGAAGCGAAGGCTCCTACAGACGAGCTACTGTAGCTCAAATTGCTGAAGAAGTTCATGCTGGTTCTGATAGAAAGGTGTCAGAATACACAGAGCATCACAGTTACAGGGCGGTTTTGGTAGCACATGGGGGAACAACACAATATCAGGAGGGTGGTCATAATGTTATGCCTGATCGGTGTATCATACATACACAAAATAATTTAAACTGAAAGTTATGACTAGTGGTAAAAAAATACACAAGCAATTCGAGTTCTTCATTGTTTAGTCCAGTCTGTGATAAAGTCTGTAGTGAGTTCTGGACATTTTCAGTACAAACACGCCAGGTTCATATCTAGAAGGAGCTGCGTTTTTGGCACAGCAGTCTCGACTTGCAGGATTCAACCTCGGGTGGGTAAACGGGTTTCCGTCAGAACCACCTCGGGGTAAAAAGAAGAGGAGACGTAGTCAAAATGTGAGTCCTGCTCTCCTCAGTCAGAACTGGAGATCAGCATCAGTAGAGAGGAAGCGTAATGCAATTGGGTAATTGGATACGACTAGATTGAGAAATTATGAAAAGTAAAATGAGACTCCTAATTATTACAGCATAACTAAAAGGGAGAGCGAGCAGGTAACACAGTCATTAGCGCTTTCACAGGACATCAGCGCCCACCTCCCCCACCGTCATCAAACCTGAGTGATCGGACAAGAGAGGCAGAATCCCAAGCGCTTTTGTCTGTAGTCAGGGTGGGCAGTTCTGGTCCTAGGGGTCAGAAACCAGGCACAGCCAGAAGCCAACATGTAACGGCTAGGAAATCCGACAAACATGAGCGCACCAGACTTCCCAGGCACCAAATCCCCAGGATCTGAGCCAAACACCACTGGTTTGGAAAGACTAAACAAAAGCCTGAGTAAATATGTATGTTAATTCCACATAAACACAAAATCAAAATTGCTGTCTGCTTTGGTACTGCAGAACAGATTCAGATCTCACAGGTTTACGTATTTTTCCCCATCTGAAACATTTTTGAGCTCGTTTCTTAGTTCAAGGACCGCATTCTAATGCAAAGTTCCACTGTTGTTGCAGAAGCCTCGGCCGAGGCAGCCCATATCATTTCGGCCATCAGTGAGGTGCAGTCCGTACCCGCACCGGGCACCCTCGACACACCGACTTCTCCAGCTGCGCACGTGGCAGGTTAGAGGAGCTCTGTGTCCTCCAGCAGCTTAAACAGCACCAGTGAGAAAGCTCTCGCTGTCTCTCTTTTGCACTCTCTGCTTCTGGACCAGCTAATCAGACAGCATGGATACCTGCTTTGTCCACATCTGTGTGATTTTTGTCCAACTCATTAATTTCTACTCATGACTACCCCACTGCTTCATTTTATTCAGCATGATCGTGATCAGAGCACATTTCAATAGTCCAACTAATCTAACTCATTCATTGTTGCTCACTGGGTGTGTTGCATGTGTTAGCGTTTGGGGGGGGGATCTTCAACTGGATTTAAGGTTTTATACCCCTTATCCTTACTTTTATGCTTTGTGTGTTTGTAGGAGAAGAATGTCACGAATGTGCTCACCACGAGCCTGCTCTGAAAGAGCGCTCTGTGGAGGAAGTCACTGCCCGTTTGGCTCAGCAGGACCAGGCCGAACAGGACACTCTGGGAGGTGGGTAGCCTTGTCACACAAACCAAACACGCCTGCTTCACAGTATATGGATGGATGGATGGATGATAGATAGATAGATAGATAGACAGATAGATAGATGGATGGATGGATGGATGGATGGATATATAGATGGATGAATGGATGATAGATAGATAGATGGATGGATGATAGATAGATAGATAGATAGATGGATGGATGGATGGATGGATGGATATATAGATGGATGAATGGATGATAGATAGATAGATGGATGGATGATAGATAGATAGATAGATAGATGGATGGATGGATGGATGGATGGATATATAGATGGATGAATGGATGATAGATAGATAGATGGATGGATGATAGATGGATGGATGGATGGATGGATATATATATATATATATAGATGGATGAATGGATGATGGATGGATGGATATATGGATGGATGGATGGATATATAGATGGATGGATGGATGGATATATATACAGTGTATCACAAAAGTGAGTACACCCCTTACATTTCTGCAGATATTTAAGTATATCTTTTCATGGGACAACACTGACAAAATGACACTTTGACACAATGAAAAGTAGTCTGTGTGCAGCTTATATAACAGTGTAAATTTATTCTTCCCTCAAAATAACTCAATATAAAGCCATTAATGTCTAAACCACCGGCAACAAAAGTGAGTACACCCCTAAGAGACTACACCCCTAAATGTCCAAATTGAGCACTGCTTGTCATTTTCCCTCCAAAATGTAATGTGATTTGTTAGTGTTACTAGGTCTCAGGTGTGCATAGGGAGCAGGTGTGTTCAATTTAGTAGTACAGCTCTCACACTCTCTCATACTGGTCACTGAAAGTTCCAACATGGCACCTCATGGCAAAGAACTCTCTGAGGATCTTAAAAGACGAATTGTTGCGCTACATGAAGATGGCCAAGGCTACAAGAAGATTGCCAACACCCTGAAACTGAGCTGCAGCACAGTGGCCAAGATCATCCAGCGTTTTAAAAGAGCAGGGTCCACTCAGAACAGACCTCGCGTTGGTCTTCCAAAGAAGCTGAGTGCACGTGCTCAGCGTCACATCCAACTGCTGTCTTTGAAAGATAGGCGCAGGAGTGCTGTCAGCATTGCTGCAGAGATTGAAAAGGTGGGGGGTCAGCCTGTCAGTGCTCAGACCATACGCCGCACACTACATCAAATTGGTCTGCATGGCTGTCACCCCAGAAGGAAGCCTCTTCTGAAGTCTCTACACAAGAAAGCCCGCAAACAGTTTGCTGAAGACATGTCAACAAAGGACATGGATTACTGGAACCATGTCCTATGGTCTGATGAGACCAAGATTAATTTATTTGGTTCAGATGGTCTCGAGCATGTGTGGCGGCAATCAGGTGAGGAGTACAAAGATAAGTGTGTCATGCCTACAGTCAAGCATGGTGGTGGGAATGCCATGGTCTGGGGCTGCATGAGTGCAGCAGGTGTTGGGGAGTTACATTTCATTGAGGGACACATGAACTCCAATATGTACTGTGAAATACTGAAGTAGAGCATGATCCCCTCCCTCCGGAAACTGGGTCGCAGGGCAGTGTTCCAGCATGATAATGACCCCAAACACACCTCTAAGACGACCACTGCTTTATTGAAGAGGCTGAGGGTAAAGGTGATGGACTGGCCAAGCATGTCTCCAGACCTAAACCCAATGTAACATCTTTGGGGCATCCTCAAGCGGAAGGTGGAGGAGCGCAAAGTCTCGAATATCCGCCAGCTCCGTGATGTCGTCATGGAGGAGTGGAAAAGCATTCCAGTGGCAACCTGTGAAGCTCTGGTAAACTCCATGCCCAGGAGAGTTAAGGCAGTTCTGGGAAATAATGGTGGCCACACAAAATATTGACACTTCAGGAACTTTCACTAAGGGGTGTACTCACTTTTGTTGCCGGTGGTTTAGACATTAATGGCTGTATATTGAGTTATTTTGAGGGAAAAATAAATTTACACTGTTATATAAGCTGCACACAGACTACTTTTCATTGTGTCAAAGTGTCATGTTGTCAGTGTTGTCCCATGAAAAGATATACTTAAATATCTGCAGAAATGTGAGGGGTGTACTCACTTTTGTGATACACTGTATATTAGGGCTGTCAAACGATTAAATTTTTTAATCGCGATTAATCTCAGAATTTTACATAGTTAATCGCGATTAATCGCATTAAAAAAAATCTGTAAATGTTATAGAAAACAAGGATTTTAAGTGAAATGTTACAATTAAAATGGTGAACATGTTTTATGCTAAATGTACTTATGTTAAAAACTGCTGGGACAAGAGAAAACTGTAAGGGAGTTTTATTCACTCACATATTAGGCAGTAATACTATCTAGCAGAGACCCTTGACTTCGTATATATGTCAGATGCGTAGTTATTGTAACAGACTTTTCTGTGGTTGTATCGTGACGATGGTTTGATGGACGTTTCTACACGAAGTGAGTGTGTTTTCACTAGGGATGCATCGATACCATTTTTTCCCAACCGAGTACAAGTACATGTATTTTTGTACTCGCCGATACCTATTTAGAATGATGCAATCTGGAGCATTATGGAATAGTGTAGTTTTTAGTGTAAAATAGTGCAGTGGAACAGTTGCTTGCCATCACTAATTGTAAAAAAAAAAAAACACCACACAGACATTATTGAGAAAGCTTCTGACAAGCTAACGTAAACGTTCATTAATAAACGCACGTAATTAACGTTGTGCACATCATACATGCGATGCGATTCTGCTGATTGAAATATTTACTTTAAAAAGATAATACAGTCCGATCCCATCTGAGCCGATTCTATCAGCACGTTCGTGGTTCACCTCGGTAAATCGTAAACGACTCTGAGTCGACTCCCGCTCTGTGGTAATAACCAGTATAATTAAGCCTGAGCTTTATAAGGTAAGCGAGTCACACAAAATGTTCTGTAGTATTTGGTGTTTATTTACAACCGCATCATTCATTATAACAGTAAACACGGAGAGATGACTGAGAAAAGAAATTTACGCTGCGCTTACAATGAATCGATTCCTGAATCACTTGTATCGACACTGTGAACAGAGAATTGAACACAAACAGCGGTCGCTGCTTTTGTAACCGGTTATCTTCACTGTTAGCTCTATTTTTAAGGGGTTTTTTTGTCAAACGGAACTAAATAACATTAAACGTGCGTGTGAGCGTGGTCAGTGAGAATAATTCAATCTGTCTCCCGTGGGTGAAAAATGAATTGCTTTAGTTTTAGAAGTGAAAAAATCTCGTAATGTAATTAGTGCGTTAACGGCACTATTTTTTTTTAATCTCGTTAAATTGAGAATGCGTTAATGCGTTATTATCGCGTTAACTTCGACAGCCCTAATATATATATAGATAGATGAATGGATGATAGATGGATGGATGGATGGATGGATATATGGATGGATGGATGATAGATAGATAGATAGATGGATGGATGGATGGATGGATGGAATGAGATGGATAGAATGAGATGGATGGATAGACAGACGGACGGACGGATGGATGGATAGATAGATAGATGGATAGATAGATGGATGGACGGACGGACGGACAGACAGACAGATAGATAGAGACAGATAGATAGACAGACAGACAGACAGTTAGATAGTTGAAAGGAGGGAGGGAGAGAGGGATGGATGGATGGATAGGTAGATGGTAGATAGATGGATGGGAGAGAGGGATGGATGGATGGACGGATGGATGGATGGACGGATGGATGGATGGACGGATGGATGATAGATAGATAGATGGATGGATGGATGGATGGACGGACGGACGGACAGACAGACAGATAGATAGAGACAGATAGATAGACAGACAGACAGACAGTTAGATAGTTGAAAGGAGGGAGGGAGAGAGGGATGGATGGATGGATAGGTAGATGGTAGATAGATGGATGGGAGAGAGGGATGGATGGATGGACGGATGGATGGATGGACGGATGGATGGATGGACGGATGGATGGATGATAGATAGATGGATGGATGGATGGACGGACGGACGGACGGACAGACAGACAGATAGATAGACAGACAGACAGACAGTTAGATAGTTGAAAGGAGGGAGGGAGAGAGGGATGGATGGATGGATAGGTAGATGGTAGATAGATGGATGGGAGAGAGGGATGGATGGATGGACGGATGGACGGATGGATGGATGGACGGATGGATGGATGATAGATAGATAGATGGATGGATGGATGGATGGAATGAGATGGATAGAATGAGATGGATAGACAGACAGACAGACAGATAGATAGATAGACATAGATAGATACAGACAGATAGATAGATAGATAGATAGATAGATAGATAGATAGATAGATAGATAGATAGATAGATAGATAGATAGATAGATAGATGTGAGAGAGGGAGGGGTGGATGTGAGAGAGGGAGGGGTGGATGTGAGAGAGGGAGGGGTGGATGTGAGAGAGGGAGGGATGGATGGGAGAGAGGGAGGGAGAAAGGGATGGATGGATGAATGGATACTTTATTGATCCTGAAGGAAATTAAATAAATTTGGTGGCAAAAAATCCCATCATGGCAGTAAAGCTATTTCATATTTAGCTATTTATTTTTATAGCTATATCAGGCACAACTCTAAGTCATTTTGGACAAAAGCATCCTCTAAATGCCAAATACGTCACTCATGTGCTTTGATAGGTGCTGGACTAGTAATCAGAGGGTCCCTAGGTCCCTTAGAGCATTTTGCATAAACCTTTTGTGTACTGAAAGTTTTTTCCTGTGTAGTTTTAAGAGGATTATTGTGTCTCATTAAAGTGCTATCTGTGCTCATCCAGCTTTGTCATCTGGCCTGGAGGAGGCTCTGGGTACCTCTGCCAAGCTCACTGTAAATGCTATCGGGGCCCAGGAGGCAGCACTGTCAGCCATCAGTGCCCACACACAGATACTCCGAGAGGTCATGGACTCAGAGGTGAGTCGTCCTTTTCTCTCTCTCTCTCTCTCTCTTTCAGGAGAATGGGCATGTAAAAGCTGTGATAAATAGAAGGGGGACAGGTATACAGTGAAGTCGATAAAGGATTAGAGTGATATGAGCTCAGCTGATTTTTCAGAACATTAAAGAACTCGAGCAGCAGAATGTTAAACATATTGAATCTTAGGGTTTTAACCAAGGCCTTAATATGAGGTTCAGAGGAGACGGAGGAGTCAAACAGCACCCCCAGGTTGCGAACCACCGGAGATAATCTTACAGCCACACCATCAAAGGTCGGCTTTGGGCCAGCAAGCAAAACTTCAGTTCTCTTTCTGTTGAGTTTAAGAAAATAAGCCTGCATCCAGTTTCTAAGATTAGAGCTGCAGGAAATAAGGGCAGAGGGTGGCAGAGTAGAGGTCGTTTTAGTGCTCACATAGATACTGTGTGCATAACAAATGCCTGTATTTGCAGGATTCTGAAGATAAGCAGTCTGTTGAGCGGAAGGATCTGGAAGACGCGCTAAGCCATCGCTCACATGCTGTGGACCGAGCCAGCCAGGCTCTCCTTCAAGCCAAGTAAGCAATTCTGCCTGACAGATGATTGAAAATAATGCACATTGATTTGTGTAAAACTGGCAAGGTTTACCCACAATGCAATCTGGAGCTTTGGAGCCTTTTTAGTGTTAGTATAGATCAGTATGGCAGCACAGAGGCGCAGCAGAGTCAGCCAGTCACCCTAATAATTAAGGAATGTGGATAAATGTTGGGTCTGTCCACACTTCTGTTTGTTTGGACTAGATTAGGCATAACATTAAAACCACCTCCTTGTTTCTACACTCACTGTGCATGTTATCAGCTCCACTTACCATATAGAAGCACTTTGTAGTTCTACAATTACTGACTGTAGTCCATCTGTTTCTGTACATACCTTTTTAGCCTGCTTTCACCCTGTTCTTCAATGGTCAGGACCCCCACAGAGCAGGTATTATTTAGGTGGTGGATCATTCTCAGCACTGCAGTGACACTGACATGGTGGTGGTGTGTTAGTGTGTGTTGTGCTGGTATGAGTGGATCGGACACAGCAGCGCTGCTGGAGTTTTTAAACACCGTGTCCACTCACTGTCCACTCTATTAGACACTCCTACCTAGTCGGTCCACCTTGTAGATGTAAAGTCAGAGACGATCGCTCATCTATCGCTGCTGTTTGAGTCGGTCATCTTCTAGACCTTCATCAGTGGTCACAGGACGCTGCCCACGGGGCGCTGTTGGCTGGATATACTTTTGGTTGGTGGACTATTCTCAGTCCAGCAGGGACAGTGAGGTGTTTAAAAACTCCAGCAGCGCTCGTACCAGCACAACACACACTAACACACCACCACCATGTCAGTGTCACTGCAGTGCTGAGAATGATCCACCACCTAAATAACACCTGCTCTGTGGGGGTCCTGACCATTGAAGAACAGCATGAAAGGGGGGTAACAAAGCATGCAGAGAAACAGATGGACTACAGTCAGTAATTGTAGAACTACGAAGTGCTTCTATATGGTAAGTGGAGCTGATAACATGGACAGTGAGGTGGTTTTAATGTTATGGCTGATCGGTGTATGTGCCTAATGTGATGAATTCTCACTGTCGATAATGTGGTCTGTGTTTTTAGGACAGTCTAAGCACATGTTATTACTTGGTAATGAACCTTTACTAGTTCTGACTGCTGTGCTATATTTAACACATCTGAGTCTCCCCAAAACCTAATTTCTGTCTGTTTTGTGTGTGTGTGTGATCAGAGAACAGCTTGAGAAGCTTAGAGTTATCATCAGCAGTGCCAAGAAATCCAAAATCGATGCAGCCAGACCCCAGATCCTGGCTGCTGAGGAAAACTTGCACGACATGGCCGTGGACTTAGACAAAGCTGTAAACAAAGTAAGTTCTGGCATCTGACTCGCACGTGCCATACTGAATCCCTTATAAAGAAAAGTAAGTATTTAAATAAGCTTTAGGTAAGCGTTTTACCATCTCTACTTCTGTTCAGGTGCGGATGGCCCAGACCGAGGCGAAGATTGTATCTCAGTACAGTGAGCTGGTAAAGGAGGCCAAGGCTCAGTTCCAGAAGGAGCTGAGCAACATTACACCTGAAGTACAGTCCAACTGGAAGGGTCTTGGTAAGCTCCTGCACACGTACACCTAACCACACACACCCTTCTGCTTTAACATGGGCTTTTCTACCAACGCAGAAGAGCAGTGTTAATTCTCCTGACCTAAATGCAACACTAAGGGCGCATTAACATGTCATCAAATTGCGAATATTAGTGTGGAATTAGCATCAAATCCAGTGTTACAGCTCCACATGTATCTGTGTTTATCTGGATTTTCCTCCCTGTTTCACTTTTAAACTTGTGTTACAGCTCGAGCTTCTGAGAAACTCAGAATCAGTCTAAAACATTTATTGTTAAATAAAAGCATAACGTGGTTTAAAGTATTAAAAGAAGGAGACAGGAGCACTAAACTTCTCTTCATTATTACTGCTCAGAAGTGTCTCCACTAATGAAATTCCTCGCTCGCTGTTTTAGTACAATAGGTCACGTTAGGGCGCCCAGGTGGCACAGCGGGATATTCCGCTAGCACACCAGCGCCGAGATTCTGAACTCCTCGGTTCGAAATTCGGTGTTGCCACCGGTCGTCTGTGCGCTATCTGGTGGGCATGATTGGCAGTGCCTGCAGCAGATACTAATTGTCACCATATCCGCTAAGGAGGGACGACTGGACTACGTGAAGGTGGGGTCTTCATACCTTGTCTAAGGTGGAAGAGGAGACACCTGTGCAGAATGCAGGGGCGAGAAGAGGAGGGCTGTGCTCTTCTCGGATGCAATCGGGTATCCCTCAGCAGCGGAGGACAAATTAAGGGCGCTAAATCAAGAGGAAAATGCATTAAAAAAATTATTAAATAAAGAAATAGTCACGTTAAGCGTTGTTTGTACTAGGGGTGGGTTTATAAAATCGATTTTTCGATTCTAATGGATCTTTATTTGAACGATCCGATATCGATTCATATAAACGCGAGATCGATCTTTTAAATACGCCCCTTTTTACGGTGCACACGGAAATGTGTTACCCCCTTTAATTTCGCGTGACCAGCCAGTGGTTTTTTCATGCAACGAGATCTGACCTGCGCATCAGTTCAGCATGGCAGAAGCTCAAGTTATGACCGCTACACAACTTTCTGCCCTGATTTTCGCTCGCTCGGATTCGGGAGGAACTCGGTGTTCGCTCTGCGATCAAAACTCGGCTCTCGATCGATGTGAGAAACAGCGAGGGGAAACACCAAACAGGTGGTGGAGAGCAATATAGTTTCTATCAGAATACATCAGCACACGCGAGTTTTACAGTATTTCTGACCTGATCGTTCTCTACAAAACAAAATATTTATTAACCTCCAACTCACTATAGAACGATCCATGCTGCTCGCGTTGCCAAATCCACTCGGATTCATTTATTTCATCAGCGCGCACTTTTTGATCGCTCGCTACTTGTTTGGACGTGGTATCATTAAACCTTTCATCACTTCTCACGTGTGTTTTCGTGACAGAACGTAGTTTTGGAGAGCAGAGAAGCTCGCCTGTGATTCCCCCTGGTGATAGATGGTGTAAAACCCCCCATCGCCGATCAGTCGTGTAGTGTGAACATTACAGCGACCAGGTGTTAATCAGTGTCGTGTCGTGTAAGTTTGGTATAAGCTGTTCAACAGCCAGGTGTATGTTTACATTACATTTACACTGTTGTAGCGTGTCAGACATATAAAATAATAATAAAAAATGAACGTTACTGTTTTCTGTTTTGGATTCATTATTTATGTAAACAAAATACACAAATATTTTTAATGATGAGTGTTTTTTGTACAATTATCACATTCGTTCTCTGAACATCTGCACATATTTAAACAAAACCTGTTAATGTAACTCAAATATGCCTAAATGTGTTGAATCGAAGATCGAATCGAATCGGGAAATTAGTGGCGATACCCAGCCCTAGTTTGTACAGCCCGAGTTTTTTTTTTTACCAGGTCATATCAAACAGTTTGTCTCACTGGAGGCGCTTTGAAAAGTCAGCGGCAAACTGGGTCAGAGTTCAATCAACTGCAAACCCAGTGTGTGCGCCAAAAGTGCACGTGCGCGCCACTTAGGCAAGCGCAGCAGCAAGCTAAGCAGCACCGCTACACTCCATAACAAACAACGGCACAGTCGGCGCAAAGGCGGTTTCACCTCTTCTCATGTGAACGCGCCCTAACGCGCCCTAACGCTGTCTGGTCAAGGCTCTGGCACAAATGAGCTTCATTACAGAGGAGCACGCAGTTGCTGTGCCGTCACCGTGGGGCACCCAGCCAGTGCCGAGACAATAGACCACTGTGCCATCTTTCGTTTTTTGTACTGGTCTCTCTCTCTAAGCATGAACTCACATCCTTTATGTTTCGGCACCTACAGCAGGGAAGCTGAGCCCTGACGATCTGAACTCTCTGATTGCTCACGCTCACCGCCGGATCGACCAGCTGAACCGCGAACTAGCAGAGCAGCGGGTGCGCGAGCAAATAAGCATCGAGACGGCACTCGAGCAGCAGAAGCAGGAGAACCAGACGGCCGTGAAGAGGGCAGTGACCACTGCACTCGACCACAACCAGGAGCAGATTAGACTCGAACAGGAGAAGAAGGTACGGGCTTCAAACCCCTGCAGGTCCAAGCTATTATGGATATTTGCCTTATAAAAAGAACTATTGTACAGCTCAAATGTGTGAGCTAGATGTGAGATAAGATATTATATGGAAGATACACTATATGGCCAAAAGTATATGGACACCTGACTATGAGCTTGGCATTAAAATAGAGTGACCTCTGTGTGACTTTGAAGTATGTCAAAAGATGACAGCATGTGTATGGCTGTGCACAGATGTCGGTCAAGGAAGCCTCAGTTGATGTTCCAGTTCATTCCAGAGCTGCTGAGTGGTGCTGAGGTCAGGGCTCTGTGCTGGACACTGGAGTTTCTTTAAACCGAGCTTTTCTTCATGTCTTTATAGATCTTGATTTGAGGGGCACAGTCATGCTTAAACAGGCAATGCCCTTCCCTAAACTGTTGCTAAAGTTGCAAGTATAAATTTTTCTTTATATGCTTGATTTATCACACCTGTTGAGGCGTGTCCCAATACTTTTGACTTGGCACAGTTACACCAGATGCCCATCTTGACGCAACCCTCCTAATGTTTATCCAGGCTTGGGTCCAGCACTATGAGTACGCTGACAAGTGCACCTCCCAATGTCTCAGCCACCCCACCCACATTAGCCAACCAGCCGATAGCACGACTAGGATTCGAACCCCTGATCTGCGGATCTCCGTGGTAGTGGGTAGGGCTGCAACTAACGATTATTTTAGTAGTCGGCTAATCTGACGATTATTTTTTCGATTAGTCGACTGGTCAACGATTATTTATGTCCTACCCTCCATCTCTGCCTTAACAAAACAAAACTCTGTTATGTTATTTAAGTTCCAATATCAAATTAAAGTAATGACCCATGAAACATGAATATGAAACTTAAGCTTGATAGTTTGATTAAATATATTTGAAACATTAATACACAATCACAATAAAAAAAATTCAATGAAATAAGAAAGCTTTGGACAGAATTAGAAACTGTTATGTTTCAGAAGTCAAAAACATTTATAACATGTGGTTGAGAAACATGTGAATGCTCTCTGTGAAGATCTCAGCCATCTGAGGGGAGCATGACCCTCTTCTCTTCTCATCCACACTCCACTGCTTAGTGCTATTAATAGAAAGAGCAAAAGAGAAAGCTGTATTAATGATCACAAACTGAAGGCTATGTATCATAGTTTATTACAAATAGTGTACCGGCTATGCCAACTAAACCATAACAGGTTAAATATCTTAACTGAATTATCTGCCGAGCTAACTAGCGATCATTAAGTGGAGGAGGTTTAAAAAATATGGAAGACGAGACAGGGTAACGTTAGGCTATAATGTTAAGTTATATAACGTTACTCGTATAAATGACTGATTAACTATTGCACTTAATGCGTTAGCTAGCTAACAAACCTGAAAAACAGCGAACTCTTAGATGGTTTTCCGACAAGTACTGAGGGTGCTGGCGTTTCACCGTAGTGCTGGTGTGAAACCACGACTCTGCTCTGTAGCGTCTGTGTCCAGCTCGTTTCTTTGGGTTATTTTGGCTGAAATACTTTAGAAAGTTTCTTTGCCTCTCTGTCTTCATAAACTCCCCGCTGCGCCATGGAAGCGATGCTGCGCCCCCTGCAGTCCCTTTAGTGCGTTGCAATAATAACGACGCGCCGACAATGAAATTCCACGTCGACGAATTTTTATAGTCGACGTAATCGATTATGTCGACTAATCGTTGCAGCCCTAGTAGTGGGCTAGCTTACTTTCATCGCTGTACCACCTAAGCGCGCCCACTTATACATTTATATCAGTGTATACAGTGTGTGTGTGTATTTATATCAGCGTGTGTGTGTGTGTTTTAGGTGCAGGAGATACGGGATGTAATGGAGGTGGAGATGAGGACTCAGCTGCGTAGACAGGCGGCCGCACATACTGACCACCTCCGTGACGTACTTAAAGTGCAGGAACAGGAGCTGAAGGAGGAGGCCCAGGAGGTGAGGGTCCCAATAAGCAACAGGGAATTGGAAACAAATCAAATCTCCGCTGGTGGTATGACCACAAATGACCACAAATGTCCTAATCGTTTCGATATGATGCCAACTAAATAAACCAGATGTTATTAATGTTCTGAATAAACCGACCAGGCATAACATTCAAGACATCCACCTAATATGCTGTCAAAGAGCTCTGACCCGCTAAGACATGGACTCCACAAGACATCTGGTGAGTGGATCAGACACAGCAGCGCTGCTGGAGTTTTTAAACACCGTGTCCACTCACTGTCCACTCTATTAGACACTCCTACCTAGTTGGTCCACCTTGTAGATGTAAAGTCCGAGACGATCGCTCATCTATTGCTGCTGTTTGAGTCGGTCATCTTCTAGACCTTCATCAGTGGTCACAGGACGCCGCCCACGGGGCGCTGTTGGCTGGATGTTTTTGGTCGGTGGACTATCCTCAGTCCAGCAGTGACAGTGAGGTGTTTAAAAACTCCAGCAGCGCTGCTGTGTCTGATCCACTCATACCAGCACGACACACACTAACACACCACCACCATGTCAGTCTCACTGCAGTGCTGAGAATCATCCACCACCTAAATAATACCTGTAATAAGTTATGTAAAAAAACATATGGACTACAGTCAGTAATTGTAGAACTACAAAGTGCTTCTATATGGTAAGCGGAGCTGATAAAATGGACAGTGAGTGTAGAAACAAGGAGGTGGTTTTAATGTTATGGCTGATCGGTGTTTATTCGTGTGACCACGCCTTGATCTCCGGGCTCCTTCACTTTCTGTACAGGCACCCTGGGCTACTTACTGGAGTCCTTACACATCGTTGAAGACCCCACCCTCTTTTCGGTCCAGTCTTTCCCCAATCAGCAGACGTAATGGCCAATTTTGCTTTCTGCTGCAGGCATTTGCCAGTTATGCCCGCTAGGGGGCGCTCAGCTGATCGGTAGCAGGGCTGAGTTTCAAACTCCCAGCACTGGTGTGCTAGCGGAATATCAAGCTGCACCACATGGGCGCCTGACGTATTTAAATAAAACGCCGTTACCTGTTGGATTAAATGTAGATCCCATACCAAACGTAATCGACGCAAACCGATGTGTTGGCAGATTTACAGGTTTGTTTTACTGCCGTTCTTACTTCGTAGGCTCTGAACGGTGAGCTGCAGGAGCAGGAAACGCGCTTCCGCCGCCTGGCCCAGGAGCAGCTGGACTCCTTCACCCTGGACATGAACTCTGCCTATGGCAGACTCAAAGGCATTGAGGACGCTATAGACAGTGAGTCTAATTTTAATCAGACTTGCGACTGTTTAAAAAACAAAAAAACAAACGAAATAGATCTGTCTGCTGCCCCCTACAGGTCACGCGACTGCAGAGGAGGAGGCCCGTAAATCTCACCAGCTGTGGTTATCGGTGGAGGCTCTGAATCACGCCATGAAGACCGCCGCCGCCGATTCTCCCACCGAGCCTCTAGAAGGCGCCGTGCTGGCCGTCAAACAGAGCTGCGCTCACGACGAGTTCGCCCAGGCCCTGTCCTCGGCCATACCCGAAGAGTCGCTGAAGCGCGGCGTCTACAGCGAGGCCTCGCTACGCGCGCGCTTCTACGAGATCCGCCGGCTGGCGCGCCGCGTGGCGCTGATCGACGGGTCGCGCGACAGCCTGTACCAGTACTTCCTGTCCTATCTGCAGTCCGTCCTTCTTCTCGAGAAGGAGCAGGCGGTGCCGCCTGGCAAGCTGGCCGCGGAAGACCTCGACGCGTTCAAGCTGCTGGCCTACGCCACGTACAGCGTGGAGCGGGGAGACCTCGAGCTGGCCGCGAAGTTCGTGAACCAGTTGCGGGGCGCGGCGCGTCGCGTGGCTCAGGACTGGCTCACGGAGGCCCGGCTCACTCTGGAGACCAGACAGGTGGTCGGTCTGCTGTCGGCGTACGCCAACGCCGTAGGTTTAGGCACCACGCAGGCTTCCTAAGACCCGCCGCGGCATTAAAATCTAAATTAATAATAACTTAGGAGGACTGATGCCCATCTGATGCCCGTCTGCTGCTAACAGCAAGCTGCCGCTCCTGATTAATTTATACATCGTGGCATATCGGCCGTGTTTGGTTTCTTTTCTTTATATTTGTTTAAAGCACTTTCGAAAGCAGCTTTCGCTCACAGAATTATGGCCTTCCATCCGAACACGCTGTCCTGAACGTCTGTGCACGACTCCCAGTTAGAGATCTCTCAAAGGTCACTGTTGGCAAGGCGCTCAACACCCCGCGGTTTAATTTTGTGAGGGTGTTTAGCAGGCAGAAGGTCCTCTGGGTCACTGCTGCTGTTGATGTTAGCTCCGTTCATCATCTAGAAAGGTGTCGTTTCAGGTTCGAATCCAAAATGTTTATTAAGCAAAATGTTTGAAATGATTCAGATCTATTTTGTCATGCTATGATCCTCCGCATAAATACTGGATATCAATAAATCATGGATGTTGACGACTCGTTTTTTTACCTTATTGAAAGAATCACTTCACTAATCAGTCTTTGGTTCGGTTCAGTTCATTTTCATCAGACGACTCGTCGCGGCGGGTTAGCGGGGAAACACTGGGTTCAGGGCAGGAATAACTTTGGCCTCACTGGTCTCTGTGTATTGTAGACCCCAAGTCCTCATATGGCAAGCGGCCCACACACCCAGGATATGCCAAACATCCAGCGACATATTCCTGTGGTGACAGCTCAGTTTATACCGAGGACAATTATCTGGATCTGGTCTCTCTGGAGTCTCCTTCATCATCCGGTACCACCTTGGATGATGATGAGGAACAGACTTACTCAGCGCTGACCTACAAATCAGTGACTGAGGTCTTCAATACACAGAGACCAGTGAGGCCAAAGTCATCATATGGCAAGAGGCCCACCCGCCCAGGATACGCCACCTTTGTTACTGATAAGGAAAAGACCTACACATCAGTGAATGAGGTCTACATTACACAGAGACCCGCTAGGCCAAAAACATCATATGGCAATAAATCATGGATGTTGAAGACTCGTTTTTTTTTTGTTTTTCAGGGTTAGCGGGGAAACACTGGGTTCAGGGCAGGAATAACTTGAAGATGTGATTGGAACACAGATGTTAGACTGCTGTTCCACCAGAATGCATAGTTTTGGCTCAGTTTTTAACTTATGTACATGTTCTTTTACCCCCAAAAAGATATCTAGCCAACAGCGCCCCGTGGGCAGCGTGACCGACTCAAAACGGCAGCAATAGATGAGCGATCGTCTCTGACTTTACATCTACAAGGTGAACCAACCAGGTAGGTAGGAGTGTCTAATAGAGTGGACAGTGAGTGGATTTAAAAATTTAAAAACTCCAGCAGCGCTGCTGTGTCTGATCCACTCATACCAGCACAACACACACTAACACACCACCACCATGTCAGTCACTGCAGTGCTGAGAATGATCCACCACCTAAATAATACATGCTCTGTGGGGGGTCCTGACCATTGAAGAACAGGGTGACAGCAGGTTAAAAAAGTACGTAAAGAAACGGATGGACTACAGTCAGTAATTGTAGAACTACAGAGTGCCTCTATATGGTAAGTGGAGCTGATAAAATGAACCGTGAGTGTAGAAACAAGGAGGTGGTCATAATGTAATGCCTCATTGGTGTATGTTAGTATCGATAATTTCTAAATAACTAAAATAATAGAATATAATAGCAATAAAAGATGAATAAGATATAGAAGCTTTATTGCTGTTAATCTCAGCCACTCTGCAGCACTGTGGAATCTAGTGATGTCACAATAGTGCTGAGCTCTATAAGCAGTCGCGCTCCGTCAGGTTCCCTCATTCTTCAACTGCGCATCGTGCTGTTCACATCCACTAAACAAGTACCGTTGGAAAGACTATGGCGAAACGCCGCAACAAGCTAAAAATCCACCCACTGCCGACCGAAAAGATCAAGGAAGGGCAGCAGGAGGTGGTGAAGGAAAAGAAAGAAAACCCATTTCTGGCTGCTCTGCTGAAACCATTTCGGAGGATGAGAGCGGCTCTTCTGAGCAAAACATCGACATCCAGCAACACCGTGAGCTCCCCACGTGCTGGATGTTCAAAAGACTCCCGAAAGGAAAAGACTCACCCAGACTCTTCTGATAACCTGAGGTCTGTTGGATGGTCTTCTGTCAGAGCCAGATCACACATCGATGAGGAGACGAGCTCAGGTTTAACTGAGGACATCGTCGAGAGAGATCTGGCTCTTGAGTCCTTGGAGTCGTGCTCTCTATTTTCCAGAGACAGCTCAGTTAATACTGAGGAAATAAATGAAAATGATCTGGATCTGGTCTCTCTAGAGTCTTCTTCATTATCCAGAACCACCTTCATTATTGAAGAGGAAAAGACTCACCCAGAGCTGACCTACCCAGAGGTCTACAATACCCAGAGACCAGTGAGGCCAAAGTCCTCATATGGCAAGCGGCCCACACACCCAGGATATGCCAAACATCCAGCGACATATTCCTGTGGTGACAACTCAGTTTATACTGAGAAGAAGTATCTGGATCTGGTCTCTCTGGAGTCTCCTTCATCATCCGGTACCACCTTGGATAATGATGATGAGGAAAAGACCAACTCAGCGCTGACCTACAAATCAGTGACTGAGGTCTTCAATACCCAGAGACCAGTGAGGCCAAAGTCATCATATGGCAAGAGACCCACACACCCAGGATACGCCATAAATGGTGGCAGCTCAGTTTATACTGAGAAAAAGTATCTGGATCTGGTCTCTCTGGAGTCTTCATCATCATCCGGTACCACCTTGGAGGATGATGATGAGGAAAAGTTTTACTCAGCGCTGACCTACAAATCAGTGACTGAGGTCTTCAATACACAGAGATCAGTGAGGCCAAAAACATCATATGGCAAGAGGCCCACACACCCAGGATACGCCACCTTTGTTACTGATAAGAAAAAGACCTACACATCAGTGAATGAGGTCTACATTACACAGAGACCCGCTAGGCCAAAAACATCATATGGCAAGCGGCCCACACACCCAGGATATGCCATCCATCCATCATCATATTCCTGTGGTGGCAGCTCAGTTTATACTGAGGAAATAACTACAAACGATCTGGATCTGCTCTCTCTGGAGTCTCCTTCATCATTCTGTACCACCCTGGATATTGATGAGGAAAAGACCAACTCAGCGCTGACCTACAAATCAGTGACTGAGGTCTTCAATACCCAGAGACCAGTGAGGCCAAAAACATCATATGGCAAAAGACCCAGTCACCCAGGATATGCCATACATGGTGGCAGCTCAGTTTATACTGGGAAAATAAATGAAAATGATCTGGATCTGGTCTCTCTAAAGTCATCTTCATCATCCAGTACCAGCTTGGATATGGATGAGGAACAGACTAACACAGAGCGGACCTTCACATCAGTGAATAAAGTCTACATCATGCATAGATCAGCGAGGCCAAAATCATCATATGGCAAGCGTCGCACCAGCCCAGGATATGTTAAACATCCATCTACATATTCCTGCGGTGACGGCTCGGCTTTCCCTGATATGCTTTTCAAATAGCAAATTCTTCTGTAAATATTCATCTATTATAGCAAATAAAAATACCAAAAAAAGCTTCTTGTTTGTCATTATTTAGTCTTTGAGCTTATAGGGCAGTGGTACCACAGTGGTTAAGGTACTAATGAAAGTAGTAATGAAAAGGTTGCCCCACCACCACCACCATGTTGGGCTCCTCAGCAAGGCACTTAAGCCTAAATTGCTCAAATCGTGTTCAGTCATAATGGTAAGTCGCTTTGGATGAAAGCGTCCGCTAAATGCTGCTAATGTACAGTCATGTGAAAAAGTTAGGACACCCCATGAAAGCCTTTGTCTTTTTGAACATATTTAAACATGAACATTTGAGCTTCATTTAAACAGTACTGAGAGGTGGAGTTTATTAGATTAGATTAGATTAGATTCAACTTTGTCATTGTGCAGAGTAAAGTACAAAGCCAACGTAATGCAGTAATATTATATAACTAAACAAATAAAATGTTAAAAATTACTATTAAACTCAAGTAGTAAAATGTAATGAACAAAAATGGAAATTTATTGTGAGGAAAAAGTTAGGACACCCCCACTTGATTTACTACAGTAGACCCTAGACTTACAAATTTAATTGGTTCCGAAGGGCTGTTCTCAAGTCAAAATGTTCGTTAGTTAAACCTGTTTTTTCCATAAGAAATAATGTAAATAGAATTCATTTATGCCAGACCTCCCAAACCCCCCCTTACCCCTAACCTTTCTAATGTCTTAAATGGTGTTTTGTTATAAATACAAGTATATTTTCCCTTAAATCTTAAATTATAGAATAGATGTTACTGTAATAAACAATAATAAACAATACACAGTAGTACTGTACATAAACACACACCACATTTCAGTACAGTACGTGTGCTTTACCATACACCATACCTTCTTTTTATATAAAATGTATCTACCAGAAACAACAATAACTCTCATATTTCTTTATTATTTCCTTCTTTATTTCAGTAGTGTTGTATTTTGTAGGTGTAATTGCACAAAAGAAAGAATACTTTACTGAGCCGAATTCCTTCTTCTCTCTCACTCACTGTCCCCTCTGTCTGATACACAGTGACACCTACTGGCAGGAGTAATTAAACAACAACAAAAAACTGCGCTTTCTCTGCACCTTCTTTGGGGACATTTTAATATTGAATTTTACAAAATATAAAGAAAACACAGAAAAAACACTGTCCGCTGTCCGAATGTTCGCTCACTGTATATATATATATATATTCTAACATCCGAAATCTTGGTGTAATTTTTGATAGCAACCTCTCTTTTGACCGCCATGTAAATCACATCACCAAAACTGCTTTCTTTCATCTAAAAAACATAGCACGTCTACGTCCATCACTCTCTTTTTCTGCCGCCGAAACCTTGATTCATGCTTTTATTACATCCAGAATTGATTATTGCAATAGCATCCTTTATGGTACATCTAACAAAATCCTAAAAAAACTTCAGTATATCCAGAATTCAGCTGCTCGCCTCCTTACTCATACTCGCTCCCGTGATCATATTACACCTGTTCTACAAAAACTTCATTGGCTTCCCGTTGCTCAACGCATTCAATTCAAAATTCTTCTATTCACTCACAAAGCTCTCCATAATCAGGCCCCATCCTACCTCACCGACCTGCTCCATCAGCACATTCCCTCCCGTAGCCTTCGCTCTTCTGAGGCTAACCTACTGTCCATACCCTCTAGGACCAAGCACCGGACCTGGGGTGACAGGGCCTTTTCCATAGCTGCTCCATCTTTATGGGATGCTCTCCCCAAACACCTACGAGATTGTCCTGACCTGTCCAAATTCAAGTCACTTCTCAAAACTCATCTATTCAATATGGCATTTAACTTGTAACAACACGAAATAAATGCTTTTATTTTTGCTATTCTTTTTAATAGTTTTTATACTTAGATCACGACAGAAATGTGAAGTCCTAGATCCTAAAACTTGTAAAGTTTTCAGTTTCCTGATTGCATGTAAATCTGTCCTGTTTCTGTCTAATTTTAAGAAATTGTTCTATATTTGTTGTTCTCTCTCATAATTTAGCTAATTTTTAATGAACTGTCTTATGCTGCTCTCTTTGTTTTTATCTGAATTATTCTTGATGTTGATGTACTATTTTGATTTTGTACTATGATTTGTATGGTGTATGTACGTATTTGTTTTGATTATTTGTCTTATGTAAAGCGTCTTTGAGTATCTTGAAAAGCGCTATATAAATAAAATGTATTATTATTATTATATATACAGTGTATCACAAAAGTGAGTACACCCCTCACATTTCTGCAGATATTTAAGTATATCTTTTCATGGGACAACACTGACAAAATGACACTTTGACACAATGAAAAGTAGTCTGTGTGCAGCTTATATAACAGTGAAAATTTATTCTTCCCTCAAAATAACTCAATATACAGCCATTAATGTCTAAACCACCGGCAACAAAAGTGAGTACACCCCTTAGTGAAAGTTCCTGAAGTGTCAATATTTTGTGTGGCCACCATTATTTCCCAGAACTGCCTTAACTCTCCTGGGCATGGAGTTTACCAGAGCTTCACAGGTTGCCACTGGAATGCTTTTCCACTCCTCCATGACGACATCACGGAGCTGGCGGATATTCAAGACTTTGCGCTCCTCCACCTTCCGCTTGAGGATGCCCCAAAGATGTTCTATTGGGTTTAGGTCTGGAGACATGCTTGGCCAGTCAATCACCTTTACCCTCAGCCTCTTCAATAAAGCAGTGGTCGTCTTAGAGGTGTGTTTGGGGTCATTATCATGCTGGAACACTGCCCTGCGACCCAGTTTCCGGAGGGAGGGGATCATGCTCTGCTTCAGTATTTCACAGTACATATTGGAGTTCATGTGTCCCTCAATGAAATGTAACTCCCCAACACCTGCTGCACTCATGCAGCCCCAGACCATGGCATTCCCACCACCATGCTTGACTGTAGGCATGACACACTTATCTTTGTACTCCTCACCTGATTGCCGCCACACATGCTTGAGACCATCTGAACCAAACAAATTAATCTTGGTCTCATCAGACCATAGGACATGGTTCCAGTAATCCATGTCCTTTGTTGACATGTCTTCAGCAAACTGTTTGCGGGCTTTCTTGTGTAGAGACTTCAGAAGAGGCTTCCTTCTGGGGTGACAGCCATGCAGACCAATTTGATGTAGTGTGCGGCGTATGGTCTGAGCACTGACAGGCTGACCCCCCACCTTTTCAATCTCTGCAGCAATGCTGACAGCACTCCTGCGCCTATCTTTCAAAGACAGCAGTTGGATGTGACGCTGAGCACGTGCACTCAGCTTCTTTGGACGACCAACGCGTCTGTTCTGAGTGGACCCTGCTCTTTTAAAACGCTGGATGATCTTGGCCACTGTGCTGCAGCTCAGTTTCAGGGTGTTGGCAATCTTCTTGTAGCCTTGGCCATCTTCATGTAGCGCAACAATTCGTCTTTTAAGATCCTCAGAGAGTTCTTTGCCATGTTGGAACTTTCAGTGACCAGTATGAGAGAGTGTGAGAGCTGTACTACTAAATTGAACACACCTGCTCCCTATGCACACCTGAGACCTAGTAACACTAACAAATCACATGACATTTTGGAGGGAAAATGACAAGCAGTGCTCAATTTGGACATTTAGGGGTGTAGTCTCTTAGGGGTGTACTCACTTTTGTTGCCGGTGGTTTAGACATTAATGGCTGTATATTGAGTTATTTTGAGGGAAGAATAAATTTACACTGTTATATAAGCTGCACACAGACTACTTTTCATTGTGTCAAAGTGTCATTTTGTCAGTGTTGTCCCATGAAAAGATATACTTAAATATCTGCAGAAATGTGAGGGGTGTACTCACTTTTGTGATACACTGTATATACAGTGTATCACAAAAGTGAGTACACCCCTCACATTTCTGCAAATATTTCATTATATCTTTTCATGGGACAACACTATAGACATGAAACTTGGATATAACTTAGAGTAGTCAGTGTACAGCTTGTATAGCAGTGTAGATTTACTGTCTCCTGAAAATAACTCAACACACAGCCATTAATGTCTAAATGGCTGGCAACATAAGTGAGTACACCCCACAGTGAACATGTCCAAATTGTGCCCAAATGTGTCGTTGTCCCTCCCTGGTGTCATGTGTCAAAATCCCAGGTGTAAATGGGGAGCAGGGCTGTTAAATTTGGTGTTTTGGGTACAATTCTCTCATACTGGCCACTGGATATTCAACATGGCACCTCATGGCTAAGAACTCTCTGAGGATGTGAGAAATAGAATTGTTGCTCTCCACAAAGATGGCCTGGGCTTTAAGAAGATTGCTAACACCCTGAAACTGAGCTACAGCATGGTGGCCAAGGTCATACAGCAGTTTTCCAGGACAGGTTCCACTCGGAACAGGCTTCGCCAGGGTCGACCAAAGAAGTTGAGTCCATGTGTTTGGCGTCATATCCAGAGGTTGGCTTTAAAAAATAGACACATGAGTGCTGCCAGCATTGCTGCAGAGGTTGAAGACGTGGGAGGTCAGCCTGTCAGTGCTCAGACCATACGCCGCACACTGCATCAACTTGGTCTGCATGGTCGTCATCCCAGAAGGAAGCTGACGCACAAGAAAGCCAGCAAACAGTTTGCTGAAGACAAGCAGTCCAAGAACATGGATTACTGGAATGCCCTGTGGTCTGACGAGACCAAGATAAACTTGTTTGGCTCAGATGGTGTCCAGCATGTGTGGCGGCGCCCTGGTGAGAAGTACCAAGACAACTGTATCTTGCCTACAGTCAAGCATGGTGGTGGTAGCATCATGGTCTTGGGCTGCATGAGTGTTGCTGGCCCTGGGGAGCTGCGGTTCATTGAGGGAAACATGAATTCCAACATGTACTGTGACATTCTGAAACAGAGCATGATCCCCTCCCTTCCAAAACTGGGCCTCATGGCAGTTTTCCAACAGGATAACGACCCCAAACACAACCTCCAAGATGACAACTGCCTTGCTGAGGAAGCTGAAGGTAAAGGTGATGGACTAAACCCAATTGAGCACCTGTGGCACATCCTCAAGTGGAAGGTGGAGGAGTTCAAGGTGTCTAACATCCACCAGCTCCGTGATGTCATCATGGAGGAGTGGAAGAGGATTCCAGTAGCAACCTGTGCAGCTCTGGTGAATTCCATGCCCAGGAGGGTTAAGGCAGTGATAATAATGGTGGTCACACAAAATATTGACACTTTGGGCACAATTTGGACATGTTCACTGTGGGGTGTACTCACTTATGTTGCCAGCCATTTAGACATTAATGGCTGTGTGTTGAGTTATTTTCAGAAGACAGTAAATCTACACTGCTACACAAGTTGTACACTGACTACTCTAAATTATATCCAAGTTTCATGTCTATAGTGTCGTCCCATGAAAAGATATAATAAAATATTTGCAGAAATGTGAGGGGTGTACTCACTTTTGTGATACACTGTATATATATATATATAAAGAGAGAGAGAGAGAGAGAGAGAGAGAGACAGAGACGCTTGAGTCAACTTGTTCGCGACGTCACGTGTTTCACAAATTTCGGTTCTTAATCCAAAATTTGTTCGTACGTTCTAACTCGAAATGTTCGTATGGTAAACTGTTCGTAACTCAAGGGTCTACTGTACTTAAAATGTCTAAAATTAGAATCCGGTGCACCACATCAGCTGCAATGATTAGACAATCGTTAGAGGACATTGGAGTTTTATTTACACCTCAGACATTAGTTTGTTTTGTTCTTGATTGTTGAAGTGAGTGTTATCACTGTGGTGAGATCTAAAGAGCTCTCTGAGGCCTTCAGAAAGAAGGTTGTAGATGCATATGAGTCTGGGAGGGGATTTAAAAAGATCTCAAAACATTTAAAACAACTGCCAACATGGTCAGGTCAGGCCGTCCTAGCAAGTTCAGCCCAAGAGCAGACCGCAAGATGTGTAAAGAAGTCTTCAATAATCCTACAGTGTCATCACGGGACCTACAGGAGCTCCTGCCACAGTTGATGTCAAGGTTCATGCATCTACCATCAGAAAGAGACACACAAGTTTGATTTTCATGGGAGGTGAGCAAGGAGGAAACCCTTGCTGTCAAAAAACACCTAGACAAAGACCAGGACTTCTGGAACAATGTGCTTTGGACAGATGAATCCAAAGCTGAATTATTTGGGCACAGTAAAAGAAGACATGTTTAGCACAAACCAAACACAGCATTTGATAACAAGAACCTCATACCAACTGTGAAGCATGGAGGTGGAAATGTCATGGTTTGGGGCCTGGCAAGCTCTCCAATATAGAAACCACGATGAATTCTTCACTGTATCAGAGGGTGCTTGAGGAAAATGTAAGACCATCTGTCCAAAAACTGAAGCTGAAGCGGAGGTAGACCATGCAGCATGACAACGACCCAAAACATTCCAGTAACTCCACCAAGGAATGGCTCAAAAGAAAGAAATGGAGAGTTCTGGAATGACCAAGTCAAAGCCCGGATCTTAATCCTATCGAGATGCTGTGGGCTGATTTGAAACTGGCTGTGCATGCAAGAAACCCCTCAAACCTCACACAGCTGAAGAGATTCTGCATGGAGGAGTGGGAAAAACTTTCTCCCAGTCGATACCAGAGACGGTAGATGGTTATAGGAAACGTCTTATTGAGGTTATTTCAGCCAAAGGGGGAAACACCAGCTATTAGGGCATAGGGTGTCCTAACTTTTTCCTCACAATCACTTTCCATTTGTTCATTACATTTTACAACTTGAGTTTAAAAGTTTTTTTTTTGTTTTATTTGTTTAGTTATATAAGCTCCATCTCTCAGTACTGTTCAAATGAAACTCAAATGTTCATATGTTCAAATATGTTCAAAAAGACAAAGGTTCTCATGAAGTGTCCTAACTTTTTTACATGACTGTGTGTGTGTGTATACACATATACACACACACACACACAGATAGATGTATAAAGTCTTAGTAGAGAAACAAACAGAACACATTTTAATCACAAATGAAAGGATTCACACGTTTACAGTTGTGTTTTATTATTGCATTGACATTAACAAATGACATCCACTGTGTTTTAATCAGTCATGTCTGTGGAAGACTCCAACTCTGATAAGATGTTCCTGTTGGGGAGAGAAAAACATAAAACATGAGTCTGATTCAATTAAATACAGTTGAGATAAAAGGTTTATTTGTTTGGAGGGGACATGAATGTCAAACATTCTGTGTACAAACACACACTATAATGAATTGGCCTTGTAATGTCATTAGTAGCCAGTCGGGCATCTGCCCGGACGTGATTGGCTTGTTGTTCCCCAGCCTGGATGTTTGTTTATTTATTAGGATTTTAACGTCATGTTTTACACTTTGGTTACATTCATGACAGGAACAGTAGTTACTCATTACTCACTCACTCACTGTCTTAACCGCTTATCCAATCAGAGGCGCCTTGGGGGGGGGGGCATTGGGTGCTGGAGCCTATCCCAGCTTTTCAATGGGCGCAAGGCACACAGTAACACCCTGGACGGGGCGCCAGTCCATGGCAGACACACACACACCCATTCACCTATAGGGCAGTTCAGTGTCTCCAATTAACTTGACCATGTTTTTGGACTGTGGGAGGAAACCCACGCAGACACGGGGAGAACATGCAAACTCCACACAGAAGGGACCTGGACCGCCCCACCTGGGGATCGAACCCAGGACCTTCTTGCTGTGAGGCGACAGTGCTACCCACTTAGCCACCGTGCTGCCAAATTGGCCTTCCTAATGTCATTAGTAGCCAGTCGGGCATCTGACCACCAGTAGTAGCCATGATTGGCTAGTGTTTGGAGCGGCCAAATGGTCTAGCAATTGGTAGGTGCACTTGTCAGTGCAGGTCCCCAGCCCAGATGAAAACAGGGTTATGTCAGGAAGGGTATGCGGCGTAAAACTGCCAAAGCTGGTGACTTCTCTCTCACCAAGGACAGGAGGAAAACCTGAACTGTCACCTTAGGTTCAGGTGTCAGTGCTACGTTTGTACTAGATGTACTGAACCGGTCTGTAATGATCTGGAAACGGTGGAACTTGGATGTTACTGAGCTTGGAGGCAGAATCAACACTTCAAAACTTGACTGTAAATTGTTCCTAATGATATTGACTCAAAAAAGCACGGGGGGGGGGGGGGGGGGCAGCTTTGTTGCTTAGAGCCTCTAAACCTGAACTTTTTTATCCAAACATTTAATCACAGAACAAGAACAGTTGCAGAAGTCCCACACTTCTCCTGGCTCTTACTTTTGCTCCTCTGTTAGCTCAAACTCCTGCTGCACTCGGTCGATGAGTTTTGGGGTGACGGGCAGGCAGAAGCTGGCAGAGATCTGGACCAGCTCCACAGCTCGCTGAGCATCATTGCTCACCTTTATACACTCCAAGAACTCATTCATGAGGTCCTCACTGAGAAGAAAAGAGCAGAGGATGAGATTATAATCCAGAAATCTGATCAAAATAAAAACATAACGGTGTTTATAGAGGTCGGAGAGTGCAGGTTTACTCACGACGGAACTCTGTTGTTCACTTTGAACAGCTTCAACATTTCCCTAAAGAAATAATAAATACAAAAGAATTAAAACACATCAGCGACGCATCTTTCATGCACTGATGATGTGACTGTCGAATGCACCAGCCCACTACTGTTGAGCTCTGGAGTTTGAATCTCAGCTGTACTACAAATCGGCCGGGTGTCCAGACAGGCATGACAGGCTGTGTCTGAGGGAGGGAGGGCTGAAGACACTAGTGTGAAAGTGATGGCTCATGGAGCAGGACAGAGTGGGTCTGTGCATTCCTCAGTCAGAATCAGAGGCATTTACAATTGGGGAATTGGAAAGGGGAGGGGGGGGGGGGGTAAGCAGACACCTGGTACAGTTGCTAGGTAAATACTGGGTTGGTTAACATGTTATTAGCAAGCAGTACTTTACCAGGTAAGTAAAACACACAAGTAGCTGCAACATACATGTGGAAACAGTATTTACTTCTGTTACAGCTTTTTAATGTCCATAGTTTTTAAACTCAGATTTTAGGAGAAACTGTCCAAACAGCATTTCCAAACGTGTCCATATACTTTAGAAATTCATCATCCATCAGACATGTGGAATCTTAAACACATCCATACAGGGTTTGTGTTACCTGGAATTAGTTTCAGGACTTCGTCACGGTAAATAATAAGAGACCATATGGCCAAAAGTATGTGGACACACATTGCTAACCAGTTCATGGCAATAATTTGGGGAAGGCCCTTTCTTGTTCCAGCTTTAAACCCAACTGAACCCCTTTAAAACAATGACTTAGAGCTTAGAGTCAATTTCATTCCTATCAACTGCTTTACCTGTTCGGCAGGGTCACGGTGGGTCCATATCCTGGACAGGGTGCCAATCTATAGCGAGGCTTCAGCCACCCCCTCCCTTAAAACATAGCCAATCATGTCTGTGTAAACATGATTTGAACCCAAATCTTAGTGAAGTTGGGCTAGCAAAATACTAGTTCTTCTTATAAAGCATTTTACATTCAATCAGATCCATCACAAGTGGGATTATTTTGACTTGATCATGTGAGACCCGTAATATTACAGTGTATAACACCATGTTTGAGACTGAATAGCATTCAGCTGTTGGTGTTTACTGGTAGGTTTGGAGAGCACAGTTCTCACCAGGCCTCTGATGCTCTCTCTGCAGCCAGCAGGATGGACGTGATGCAGCTGAGGGAACTTGCGGACCAGCTCAGTGGAGCTTTGACCCGGTCGGTCTGTGTGTACAGAGTCTTTACGTCCAGAGCGCAATCTGCAAACGCCTGCTGCACCTAAAATAATAACAAAAAAACAAGTGTAGCATCAGTCGTCCACATTTCTGGTACTTTACTCCATTCAGTGACCCCTTGTGCCCAGTGAATTTTCTGTCCCTTTGCTGCTCTGGACTTCCCTCTCTTAGAAATGACCAACTGTGTCTGTTAAGCGCCTGGCCAGGGCAGTAGCGAGCGGTGCCACCCAGTAACAACACATTTGTTTTTCTTTCTCATACAGATCATTCTGGTCTGGACTTGATTTGGCACAAGATGCACTTCCTGTCGCAAACCCTCCTTATTTTTTTTGCACATTTCCCTCCAATTTCCCTCCCTATGAACTTGAATCCAATTACCCAATCATATCTCACTTTTACTGCTGCAGACCTTCCATTCCTGTGCATTTTCTCCTAATTTATCGTAGTCAATTTGTCTTCCGCTGCTGGGGGATCCCTGACTGCAGTCCAGGTGGGTATATTGCTGCTCACGCCTCCTCCGACCCACGCGCAGCCCTTAGTGGAACCCTTTTTCACCTATGCACTCTGCACAGGCGCCTCTCTATCTGCCAATCACATAGCCCGGTCTACCCGCCCTGCAGGCGCTGCCAATCATGCCCACTAGATGGCGCCCAGCCGACCGGTGGCAATGCCGAATTTCGAACCGGGGAGTTCAGAATCTCAGCACTGGTGTCCTTGCGGAATATCCCTCTGCGCCACCTGGGCGCCTAGACCTTCCATTCCTGACCAAGGAGTGCAGAAGCAGGTCCATGTGGAGATACGCATCATGCACAGCGAGTCTACTTTATCTCCCGTCTTTATGCAGATGCAGTCAATCAGCCAGTAGAGGTCATAACTGCAGCACTCCCTCCCCTGGACAAGCAACCGTCCTTATTTTTATCCGGGCTTGGCACCGGCACTGATGAGTGCACCTCCCAATGGCTAGGCTGTTCAGCAACCCAACCTCGGCTCAGACATATCCAATCCTCTGTGTAGACGGCAGCTGATGTGATTCAAACCCCGGAACTCAGCAGTAGTGGTGCAACACTAATGTTTACTATGAATTTACTATAAATACATGGATCATCCAGCCAACTCCAGCAAAAAATGCACAAATCTATTTCCTCGGCTGCTCCCGTTAGGGGTCGCCGGCGGATCGTGAGCCGCATTATTGATTTGGCACAGTTTTTACGCCGGATGCCCTTCCGGACACGACCCTCCCTATTTATCCGGGCTTGGCACCGGTTTATGCATCCTAGCGGCTCGGTACCTACAGGACAATTCAGTGTCTCCAATTAGCCTGGCTGCTTGTTTTTGGACTGTTGGAGGAAACCGGAGCACCCGGAGGAAACTCACGCAGACACGGGGAGAACATGCTAACTCTGCACAGAAAGGACCCGGACCGCCCCACCTGGGGATCGAACCCAGGACCTTCTTGCTGTGAGGCGACAGTGCTACCCACTTACCCACCGTGCACAAATAAATGATGTTGCTCTGCTCTTTAAAGTCGTACCTCTGGGCTTTGCTTCTCTCGGGCCATGAGGGTCAGCATCTCCTCCAGCAGCTCCGTCTTATTGTCCTGACCCAGCCGTTTAATATCTGACAAACAAGCAACAATAAAGCAACAGTTCAGATACAGATTTCTTCTGTGTTCATCAGAGACAGACAGACGTGTAAATAAAATAATAATCTGAATAAATCGAGCATCTGTGAGAGCAGGATAACAGGATTAATCTCTACAATTAGTGACTGATACGTGTACATTTACATTTTCGGCATTTAGCAAACACTTTTATCTGAAGTGACTTATAGTACTGTGACAGTATACAGTCTAAGCAATCGAGGGTTAAGGGCCTTGCTCAAGGGCCCAACAGTGACAACCTGGCAGTGGTGGGGCTTGAACCAGTGACCTTTTGATTAAAGTCCAGTACCTTAACCACTAGGCTACAACTGCCCTGATAGATGTTGTACAATCTGTATTAAAGACAGAGCAGCTCCAGTGCTGGGAACTTGAGTTTTCAGGTTTGAATTTCAACTCTGCTATCAGCCAGCCGGGCGCCTACACAAACACACGAATGGCTGGGTGTATGTAGGAAGCGGGACATTTAGATTTTTGGCATTTAGCGACTTACGGTTGTGACCGTATACAATCTAAGCAATTGAGGGTTAAGGGCCTTGCTCAAAGGCACAACAGTGATAACCTGGCAGAGTTGGCCCTTGAACCGATAACCTTCTAATTACTAATCCAGTACCTTAACCACTAGGCTACAACTACGATCAGTCAGCAAAGGTCGTAACTGAGGAAACCCTGCTCAGCCAAAGGTGCCTGTACAAAAATGGGGATCGGTGCGCGTCTCTCCGTGCACGATACGGATCTCCATATGAACCCGCCTGGTGCAGGTGAAAAGATGCGGTCAATACTTCACACGTGCCGGCGTGCGCGTGTGACTGTTATGACCCTCCTTAGTCAGGATTGGAGGTCTGCAGCAGTAGAGACACTTGCGCGTCTTTGAACTGTGTGTGGGTTTACTACGGGAGCTCCGGTTTCCTCCCAGACATGGGGAGAACATACAAACAACACAGAAAGAACCCAGACCACACCACCTGGGAATTGAACCCAGGACCTTCTTGCTGTGAGGTGACAGTGCTACCCACTTCATACCCATCTCCATATAAACCCGCCCGGTGCAGGTGAAAAGATGCGGTCGGTACTTCACATGTGACATGTGAGGGGTTGTGTGATGGTTGCGACCCTCCTCAGTCAGGAGTGGAGGTGTGTAGCAGTAGAGTCAAATGATCAGGTTATTTGATATGACTAAATATATATATACTACATATACGGAGCGGCATAGCGTGTCTCTCTGTACGCTGTTCGGCTCTGTGAGACTCAGGGTCCCAGGGTCAGCGAGCTCGTCAGAGGGGTAGAAGGTTGGGAAAACAAAAGACATCCTATAAAAATAGCCGACACTCACCTTTCCATATCTGAGGAACGAGATCTAATCTGTTGTCGGTATCGAGCGCCTGAAGCAGGTCTCTCATCCCCTGAGAATTGGGGTAGTACAGCTACAACACGTCACAAACACAGACCAGGATTTAGAAGGACAGTCAGAAATACTGTACGTGATTTAAAATGCTCAGTGTTTACTTTTATATTCTGTACTTACAGAAGGAATGAGCTGCTTGTACCACTTCAGCACCACGTCGATGTGCTCCATCATACACAGCAGGTTAAAGAACCGGCCACTGAGAAGGAGAGACGGGTTTAAACCTGGTTACATGAATGTCACTAAGAATCATTCATTTTACCGCTGCTTTATCCTGCTCAGGTCATGATGGGTCTCTCAATCAGGCAGGGATAACTGTGTCTGTTAATCTACCGCTGACACTCGAACCCAGGTTTCTGCCACCGGGGTTTACTGTGATTTCTGGAGTCCTTACTAAGCTAATACTCACTGGTAGACACTCTGATGGTAAGAATCTCCCAGAAGTTTCCAGTTGTCCCCTACTTCCAGCAGACTGTGCACCCTGTAAGCCTGTTCCATGTCCTTAGTGTCCAAGCACTGCACAGAACAAGGACAGGAACATGGTATCATTTTATTTTATTTCATAGGAAGCGAGGGTTTAAATGTTACTGTAGTAAATGAGAAGGCACCTACAGCTCTCATGGCACTCGGGAAGAACAGCACTGCAAAACAAGAGAAATTTATTTATTATCAGTAACATCCACGTGACATAAATCTCAGTGGTACCCACTGTATTCGAGATCCCAGCTCTGGTGTTCCAGTGTGTGTTTATAGACACTCTTTTGAGAAGGCTTCTCACAGGACCTTAAAGTAAAACTGTGGGAATTTGTGCCCACCAAGCTGTTTTGATAGCATAATGTCTTGGCTCATCATTGTAAATTTACAGGCTGTGATGAGAACGCAAATAAATTAGGCTCCTATCTTTCCAATACATGCCACAGTCTCATATCCATCCATAATAAATCAAAATACACCCTCGTACTGACTGGATCATCAAACTGGCAGTCTCACAATTAGCAAGCAAAGTTTTTTTTGGGTCTTATGGGTTACTAGAATTAAATCTTTGGCTTTTGTTGGCCTTTTTTTAAAATATATTTTGTTTATGCATTTTCTCCCTTTTTCTCCCAACTTTAGCACAACCAATTGCCCGCTGCGCTGGTTCCTCTCCACTAATGTGGACCCCGGCTCTGATCGAGGAGAACGAAGCTAACCCACGCCCCATCCGATATGGGCAGCAGCCGTATGCATCTTCTCACCTACACTTGACGAGTACAATGCAAATCAGCACTGTGTACAGGCAGACGCACCCTGACAGCACTCGTTTTCCATCATCAATCAGCCAGCAGAGGTCGTAGTTGCATCAGTTATGAGAGAGCCCCTGTCTGGCTTAATATCCCATCCATATATAAACAACAAGCCAATCGTTGTTCATGTGGCTGCCCAGCCCAGCAGGCAGGCAGAGCTGAGACTCGATACGATGTATTCGAGATCCCAGCTCTGGTGTTCTAGCGTGTTTTTACCGCTGCGCCACCTGAGCGGCCGGCTTTTGTTGGTCTTACCATCATCTGGGTCCTGTGGGGTGAAGCTCTTCCCCTCCATCTCATTTAGCACTTCCTGTAGGATCTCAGTATGTCCTTGTGCTGAAGAAGCTGCAAACACACAAAAAACCCTAAATAAAACTTCAAATTAATAAAAACAAATTAGCTATAAAGACCTGATGTACACTATATGGCCAAAAGTATCTGGGCACCTTAACATGAGCTTTTCTTTATTATATAAAATGTGCCACTCTTCTGAGAGGGATTCTCACAAAACTTTGAATATGTCTAAGGGGGTTTGTGCTCATTCCATCAAAATATGACACAATTTTTTGCCTATCCCAGCTTTTCAATGGGCGCAAGGCACACAGTAACACCCTGGACGGAGCGCCAGTCCATCACAGGGCAAACACACACACACACACACTCATTCACCTATAGGGCAATTCAGTGTCTCCAATTAACCTGACTGCATGTTTTTGTACTGTGGGAGGTAACCGGAGCTCCCGGAGGAAACCCACACAGAAACGGGGAGAACATGCAAACTCCACACAGAAAGCACCCGGACCGCCCCGCCTTCTTGCTCTGAGGTGACAGTGCTACCCACCGACCCACCCCCATGACTGCAAAACATAAATTCAAAATTAAAATGGGTGTCCCAATATTTTTGTCCATATGGTGTATTTTGAACTAAGTAATAATGTTTTGTGTAAATCAGGTAGGTCAGTGTGTTTACCTGCTTTATAAAAGATGCTGAGGATGTGATTATAGGTGGCCAAACTGGGCTCTAAATGAAAATAGAGACAAACACAGTAAAGCAACAATGTAATATAAAAATACACCATGTTAATAAAGATGCAAAATCAAAAATTGCTCCAAGAATCTACAACCCCGAATCAGAAAAAGTTGGGACAGCATGGAAAATGCAAATAAAATAAAAACACAGAGTTTCTTACATTTACTTTGACTTTTATTTGAAGTCAGACAGGATGAACCTGAGATTTTTCATGTTTTATCTGCTCAACTTCATTTCATTTATTAATAAACATAAATTTTTTTTTCAAAAAAGACCTGGAATGCTGATTCATCTGACCACAATACACGTTTACACTGTGTGATGGTCCATCCTAGATGCCTCCGAGCCCAGAGAAGTCGACGCCGCTTCTGGACATGGTTAACATAAGGCTTCTTTTTTGCACAGTAAAGTTTTAAGTGGCGTTTCTGCAGTAACTCTGTATTGTAGTGCTTGATAAAGGTTTGATAAACTAATCCCTCACCCAACTTTTTTGGAATGTGTTGCAGGTCTGAAATGCAGGAATGGATGTTTATTAATAAATGAAATGAAGTTGAGCAGATAAAACATGAAATATCTCAGGTTCATCCTGTCTGACATCAAATAAAAGTCAAAGTAAACATAAGAAACTCTGTGTTTTTATTTTATTTGCATTTTCCATACTGTCCCAACTTTTTCTGATTTGGGGTTGTATGATACGTCTGCATAAATCTGCCTTTTTAAACAAATGTCTCTTTAACCTTTGACCTCCTGTAGACAAGAATGAGACACAAACCAATCCCGAGGGCCTTCATTTCGTTGAGGATGGGGAAGGCCTGCATTTTGCCTAATGAGCCGCATCGTCGCAGAACCTTCAGCACGGAGTTAAACGTCAGCAGGTTGGGCTTCACCTTCTGCTCGACCATCTGCTTCAGCAGCTCCTACACACACACACACACACACACTTATTTACAAAACTCAGTAGATGATGGACGGGATCAGCAAGGAGTTTATTAGAGGGATGACACGGGTAGGATGTTGTGGAGGCCACACTGAGATGGTTTGAGCATGTGCAGAAGAGGAATGAGAGAAGTATAGAGAAAAGGGTGCTGAGGAGGAGGAGGTTTATGGATGCAACAAGGGTGTGATTGAGGAGAATGTTCAAGACAGGGCGAGATGGAGATGAATGATGGGCCATGGCAATGTCTAACAGGAGCAGCAGAAAGAGAAAGAAGAAGAATGACATGGAGAGATTTTCAAAAACAAGCAAGATGAGAACCATCAGTGTCAAGACAGGACAGAGAGAGAAAGACCAAGTGACTGAGCGAGATCCGGGTTCAAATCACAGCTGTGCTAACGACCGGCCGGGAGTTCATGCCAAGTTCACACTACACGACTTTCCAAGTTGTCAGGTCGCTGTACAGTTTACACTACACGACTGGATCTCTTGTAATCGGGAGTCTTTCAAGTCAGTGTGTATTTCATTCAGCGTTGGTGTTATGTGTTGTAGAGAATGATAAGGTCAGAAATACTATATTACGCCCCTGTCCCACTTTTTTACACTCCTCCCATGCGTTTCCCCTCACACCGTATCTTGCGTTCTCATTGGCTGTTCGACATAGCACTCATTGCCAGTCGGGCGACTCCTATCCAGATATTTGACATGCTAGATATATTTCTTTAGTCGCCGAGCCGAGTGCTCACCGCTCGGATCGAGTTGTTGAACAGTTCACACATGGCGATTGAGAGCCGAGTTTCAATCGCCGAGCAAACACCGAGTTGCTCCAAGCCAGCAAATCGTGTAGTGTTTTTTTTTTAATATAATTTGCACATATGAACACAAAAGGAAAGAAAACATAATGATACAAAAAAAAAAAGAATGTGCAGGGAAAGTACAAAAAGCCCAATGGGCTTATATAAACAAACTTTCCCTTAAGAAAAAAAATATATATAAATATAAAAAAAAGAAACAAAATATATACTGTACATATACTGTATGTATACACACACACACACACACACATACATGTATGTAAAACATACCAATCAAAGATCAAGTGAGAGTGCTTAAATTACATAACTATGAAACATTCAAACAAACAACAAAATAAAAAATAAAATAACATATATAATATTCATGTCACACATAAGAATGTCAGTGACAGGAAATGAGCTTTGATCTGTTTTTTTAGGTTACTGATATTATTACATTCATTTAGATGAGGTGGTAGGTTGTTCCAAATTATAGGTCCTCGGTAAGAGATGGAAAACTGACCTAGTGAAGTCCTAAAGTATGCTGTATGGAGGTTATTAGATGACCTTGTGGAGTAATGGTGAACTTGAGAATTGTAATGGAAGCTAATTTCAAAGCAATCAGGCAGAAGGTCATGTAGATAGGAGTAGATAAACAGGGATATCTGAATTTGGTTAATTTCATAAACATTCAATATTTGTAGATTCTGGAAAAAAAGGTCGAGAACTTGAAAGATAATTTGATGTAGAGATCATCCTAACAAAACGTTTCTGAAGTACATGTAAACAGGTAATATTACTTTTGAATGTACTGGCCCAGATAATATTGCAGTAGGAAAGATATGGATAGATCACTGTATAATACAGATTGATGAGTGTTTTTTTTTGGTAGGAGAAATTTGAAACTGAACTAGGCATTACACACAAGCTGGAGTCACTATGTCTCTAAGGGGCACAAAAGATGACAAATTCACAGCTGCAGTAAAATAGCTGCCCCTGCTGTTTGGTCAAGACAGCTGCACTAGTGATGGATGATCTAGAAGATTTTAGTGAGTATCGCCTCCATACTGGCCCACACAGAAAGGACCAAAACCGCCAACCAGGGAATCAAACCCAGGACCTTCTTGCTGTGAGGCGACAGTGCCACTGTGCCACCCAGACTGGGAGCAAATGAGGGGAAAATTCTACTGTGGTGAACAAACAGTAACATAAAGTGGTGCGGTGGGGCAGGATGAATTTATTTTAACTTACTACGATCTGGTCCCACTTTTCACTGTGTTTGTCCTTCACCTCCGGTACAGCACTGATGAGAGCGTTAAAGGTGTGCACATCAGCTACAGGGGAAAACAACGATATGGTCATTTTTACTTATTTATTGTGCATTATTATCCTACCTTTATTATTTTAATACTATAGCATGAACCTATTTACATAAACTGACATTTAGTCTTTGTACAGAAGATTGTAATGAATGTACTATATCAGAGGTCCCCAACCACTGGGGCTATTTATTACCAGGCTGCACAGAAAGAATAAATAATTAGAGATCGCTAGAAAAGCAGTTTGCACTGCCTCTATTTCAGGTGTTTATTGTCTTTTTGTCACCTCTAGGTGGGAGCAGCGTCTCATTGCAGTGAAAAAAAAGCTCATTTTACACCGTTTGTAAGCGATATTATTAAATCCTCCTGCCCCCGCCGGTCCGTGAAATGATATCTTATATGAGACCAGTCCGTGGTGCAAAAAAGGTTGGGAGACGCTGTCCTACATGCTTATTAAGGCTGCTGTGGTCATTCATTCACTCATGCATTGTCAGTTTTACCACAGATTCATCCTGGTCAGGGTTGCGGTGGGTCTGATTCATAGGGTGAAAGACCGGATACACCTCGGACAGGTCGTCAGCTCATCCCAGGGCGAATACACACACACACACACACACACACACACACATTCAATCTTAGGGCAATTTTAGTAGCTCTAATTAGCCTGACTGCATGTCTCTGGGGGGAAACCAGAGCACCCATAGGACACACGTGCAAACACAGGGAGAACATGCAAAATCTGAACAGAAAGGACAGCCAGGGAATCGAACCCAAGCCCTTCTTGCTGTAAAGCGACAGCACTACCCACTGCGTCAATGAGCTGCTCCCATTTACAGTGAAGGTCAAAAATAAATGCTTTTGTTCAAAGCGACTTACAATTGAGACATAATACAATCCAAGAAACGGAGAGTTAAGGGCCTTGCTGAGGGGCCCAAAGTAAAACCTTAGCATTAGTGGAGCTAGAACCAGCGAAAATACAAAAGTAAATCAATACTAGAATTCGTACCAGTCAGTCGGTTGTTCAGGAGGTCTGTGTAAACGTTGAAAGCTTTGCCATGAGCACCAAACTGTAAACAAAATAATGCTGGTAAATCTACAGTGACACAATGTCATGTGATAAAACTACAACAGCGACTCTACGTACCTTCACCATGCCTCTGATCAGAGCAGCATACGACCGACTGTTTCGCTCCGAGATCAGGTTAAAGATCCTTTCTGCGTTATTGTTCTCCCTGTTGGTTAAAGGTCAGATTAAGAAGATTCAGGTCTTGATTTGAAACCATTAAATAGGGAATATTTCAGTTTGCCCATCATGCTAGTAGAACCGACCTCCATACAATCTTCAGTAAGTCGGAGGCTCTTCTCGGTCGTCCTTTTCTTCTCATCCCGTCATCTGGTTCCACTACCTATAAAAATATTATTAGATATATTTATACAGGGCGAATGGGAGGTGCAGCGGTGAAACATTTTATCAGCTCCACTTACCATATAGAAGCACTTTGTAGTTCTACAATTACTGACTGTAGTCCATGTTTCTCTACATAAGTCTATAACCTGCTTTCACCCTGTTCTTCAATAGTCAGGACCCCCACAGGACCACCACAGAGCAGGTATTATTTAGGTGGTGGATCATTCTCAGCACTGCAGTGACACTAACAGTTTTTAAATACCACCTAAGTGTCCACTCACTGTTCACTCTATTAGACACTCCTACCTGGTCGGTCCACCTTGTAGATGTAAAGTCAGAGACGATCGCTCATCTATTGCTGCTGTTTGAGTCGGTCATCTTCTAGACCTTCATCAGTGGCCACAGGACGCTGCCCACGGGGCGCTGTTGGCTGGATATTTTTGGTTGGTGGACTATTCACAGTCCAGAAGTGACAGTGAGGTGTTTAAAAACTCCAGCAGCGCTGCTGTGTCATCCACTCATACCAGCACAACACACACTAACACACTACCACCATGTCAGTGTCACTGCAGTGCTGAGAATGATCCACCACCTAAATAATACCTCTGTGGTGGTCCTGTGGGGGTCCTGACCATTGAAGAACAGGGTAAAAGGGGGCTAACAAAGCATGCAGAGAAACAGATGGACTACAGTTAGTAATTGTAGAACTACAAAGTGCTTCTATATGGTAAGTGGAGCTGAAAAAATGAACAGTGAGTGTAGAAACAAGGAGGTGGTTTTAATGTTATGGCTGATCAGTGTATATATACATTTCATGTAATAACACCAGGGTCCGTCCTCGCCTCCGGTCACTCGGTGTGAGGAGTTTGGCATGTTCTGCCTCCTTCCATAATCATGCAGAAAGGGAACTGGTTGCTCTAAATTGACACCCTGTCCAGATTGTGTTTCTGATCAGGATGAATAAATGAATAGACAGAGTTACGTTTCCATTCATGACTTAAAGTTGTGACTGAATACATTGCAAGCAAGTGAAGGTTAAGGGCCTTGCTCAGGGGCCCAACAGTGGCAACTAGTGACTGTCCGATTAACAGCCCAGTACCTCAACCACTGAGATATTAAATACATTTGTTAAAGTTGATTATCCTCTGTTTTTTTCTTACCAGATCTTCAGTTCTCTGCTCTGGTGCATCATCTCGTACTGGATCCCGATCGCCGTACAGACAAATCAGATCCAGCAGGTCATTGGTGAGATCCAGAGACACTGGAGTGCCTGTGCAACATTAAACGAGCAATTTGCAGACTAGTGTTTTCAGTCATTTTGACTATTCTGACAAATATAAGTTGAATGGAAACATATAATAGATATAGGAATATAAAATATGGGGAAACCGGAGACTGAGGGATGTCACGTTACCTGCCTGGAGCAGCTGATCGTACATGTCCACTGCGGCCTTGACCTTTCTAAGCTTGATCCGCTCCACAAGAGCTGCCTCGGACACCTCCTCTATCTGTAGCTCCACCGTCTCCGGCATTAGACACTTTCAGGGAAAAGAAACATGGATTAGGGCTGGGCGATATTAATAAAAAACTCATATCTCGCTATGTGTTATGCTTCCTCTCTACTGATGCTGACCCCGCCCCGATTGAGGAGAGCGAACAGACACACGCCTCCTCCGCCACGTGAGCAGTAGCCGACTGCATTTTTTCACCTGCACGAGGCGAATTTACATGTGGATCAGTTTTGTGTATGAAGAGCCACACCCTGATCAGCATTATTCCTTGAATCTGTGCAGACGCCATCAATCAGCCAGCAGAGGTCGCAATTGCATCAGTTATAGGTTCCCTATCTGGCTCTCTCCCTGGATGAACAACAGCCAAACGTTGTTCATGTAGCCGCCCAGCCGACTCGGATGGCAGAGCTGAGATTCGGTACATTCGGTATTCGAGATCCCAGCTCTGGTGTGCTACCGTATTTTACCGCTGCGCCACCTGAGCAGCAGTGTATAATGTTTAAGTATCATTTTATTATATTTATATTTAGTAATTTAGTATTATTTGTAACAACAAAAGAGCATGCTGTATTATAACTGTAACTATCAAACTGTAATAATAATAATAATAATAAACATAAGACAATTGCACACCCAGCATAACCTAAGTAAGGTTGGTTGCTTCCGTTCTGTAGTCCGACTTCCTGCAGAGCCTCAATAAAGCCCTTCTGTGCCCCAGAATACTTGTGGACTTCTACCGCTGTACCACTGAGAGCATTCTAACAAACTGTATCTCTGTGTGGAATGGCATTCGCTTCACAGCTGCCTGAAAAGCTCTTCAGCGAGTGGATCAAACTGCCCAACGCATCACCGGCACGCAGGTACCCACCATACCGGACATTTATTACAAACGTTGCCTCTCACCAGGACAAACAAAAATGTATACACCGACTAGGCATAACATTATGACCACTGACAGGTGGTCTCTTCATCACGGCGCCTGTTAGTGGGGGGGATATATTAGGCATTAGTGAACATTTTATCCTCAAAGTTGATGTTGGAAGCAGGAAAAATGGGCGAGCGTGAGGATCTGAGCGAGTTTGACGAGGGCCAAATTGTGATGGCTAGACGACTGGGTCAGAGCATCTCCAAAACTGCAGCTCTTGTGGGGTGTTCCCGGTCTGCAGTGGTCAGTATCTATCAAAAGTGGTCCAAGCTAAAAACAGTGGTAAACCGGCGACAGGGTCATGGGCGGCCAAGGCTCATTGATGCACGTGCGGTCCGATCCAACAGACCAGCTACTCACTCACTCACTCACTTTCTTAAACGATTGTCCAATTAGGGTCGCGGGGGGGGGGGGGGGGGGCGCAAGGCACACAGTAACACCCTGGATGAAGCGGAAAAGGTTGCCGGTTCAAGCCTCACCACCATGTTGGGCTCCTGAGCAGGGCCCTTAACCCTCAATTGCTTAAATCTTGTTCAGTTATAATGGTAAGTCATTTTGGATAAAAGTGTCTGCTAAATGCTGCTAATGTAAATATAAACATACATATCATATTGGGAAAGAGAGCGAATAGACGGTGAAAATGTTAAGCTGTGTGTTAGAGAAGGATACTGCTGTGGCAGTCAGAGACACCATGAACGAGTGAAAGAGACCTGAGTGAGTGTGAATAATGTAATGAAAATTGTGTGTGTGCAGTACTTTTTCGCTGTTTTAAACATACTCGGACGATAACGTGCTTGTCCAAGGCACACTCCCTCTTTTCTCAGATTTTTCCCCCAGTTTTCTAATCAGCATTATTCCTCGACTCTGTGCAGACGCCATCAATAAGCCAGCAGAGGTCGTAATTGCACCAGTTAAGAGGAACTCTGGTCCGGCTTTCCCATCCCTGAACAAGAGCTAAGCGTTGTTCATGTAGCCGCCCAGCCCAGTCGGATGGCAGAGCTGAGATTCAATACGATGTATTTAAAATCCCAGCTCTGGTGTGCTAGCGTGGTTTACCGCAGTGCCACCTAGGCGGCGAATATGGTCATTTTCAATATTGTGTAAAAAATAATATCGAACTTATCGATATTTGCGATGTACCGCCCAGCCTTAACATGGATTCTTTAATAAGTGAGTGAAAAATTTATAAAATAAATAAATAAAAACAAAGAATTGCTACTGACAGTCAATTAACCTAACTGGAGACAAAATGACTGGTTAAGTGTTAAAACCAAATACATTGAAATAGGAGATGGGCTAATCCTCATTTAGGGTTAAAAATAACACAATTCTGAGTAAAGTGTTATCATTCAGAAGTGTCCAAACTTTTTGTTTCATCAATTCTTTATTGAATGTTTCCCCCCTTTTTTCACCCAACCTAGTCGTAGCTAATTGGAGCTTGTCTTTCTCTCATCGACGGCTGAGGCTGTCACGCACAGCCATTGATCGCTTCTTTTCACCTACCACGTGATCAGCCATCCCCTGTGCATGCACCTCGACCGGTCAGGAGAGGCCGCATTGCCCCAGCAACAATGAATCCTGTTTTAGCCTTTGTCCATCCCCCTACAAAAACAATCGTGCCTGTGTGGACGCCTGGCCGGCTGATAGCAAAGCTGAGATTTGAACTCAGGAGCTCGAAATCTCAGTATTGCTGGGATAGTTTCCAAACTAAGAAACACATTCCATATATTGGACAAAGAGAAGTATGGACTGATTTTGCTCCATCTGCTTTCCAGCCTTTACCTAATACACACTGTGCATCAGTTTAATTGGTCCTACTTTGGTGTAAAATGCAAAACCGCTTCTGCTGATACTTACTGGAATATGAGGTTCAGCAAAGTCCTTCTGGAAGTACTTGGGGCAGGTGTTAATGAAATACTTAGCAGCATTTCTGCCCGATTCCTGGGATAAGGAATACAGTTTCTGTGGAGAGAAAATAGTTTTAAACAAATAAGTAATTTATTTAACTCAACAAATAACTCTACACATTTTCCGAACCATTAAATACTTACAAACTCCCCAGATGTTTTTGGTGTTAGATAAGAATCATCCTGAAACATATAATGTGATGCGGTGGGGTCCTGAAAAATACACACAGCCTCAATTTAATCTCTATATCAAACGTGAGATGCATCTCACAGACGACTTTTACATTATAAAACACACAAAACCAGAAGTACCCTGTTCACTATGGACGCCAGAGCTTCTAACACAGCCTCTTTACTCCTATTGAATGAAAAACATGGCATGTAAATAATAAACTCAAGTACTAAGAATAATTCCGATAGTAAAATCTGATACTGAAAACAAAGTTCACCATGTTTTCTTCTGTGGGATAACAATTTCCTCTGATGAAATAAAGAAGTGGGTTACATTTCAGACAAAAGAGCTGAATGTTTCACAAAGTACAGGTCGTTCAGCAGAGCAATTAATTCACACGAAATGAATCAAATCTCTCTAACCTGACAGAGCAGCCGCAGGTTCCTGGCAGACAGCAGGGCTCAGTCCGAAATACCTGATTTTATAAACAAGACATAAATGCTCAAATGGCACAGGAGATAGACATATCACAACTTTATTTCACATGTCCACACACGTTCTTGCCTTAATCTGAAATAGATGCCTTGTGAAAATATCACCTACAAAATTGGTTGGCAATGTAATAATTTAAAACCCAAATTTAAACAGCTGGATGTTGATTAGATGAGATAAGTGCTTATTTAATGTGCACTAGTGATTATACACCGATCAGCCATAACATTAAAACCACCTCCTTGTATCTACACTCACTGTCCACTTACCATATAGAAGCACTTTGTAGTTCTACAATTACTGACTGTAGTCCATCTGATTCTCTACATGCTTTTTTAACCTCCTTAAACTCTGTTCTTCAATGGTCAGGACCCCCACAGAGCAGGTATTATTTAGGTGGTGGATGATTCTCAGCACTGCAGTGACACTGACATGGTGGTGTGTTAGTGTGTGTTGTGCTGGTAAGAGTAGATCAGACACAGCAGCGCTGCTGGAGTTTTTAAACACCTCACTGTCACTGCTGGACTGAGAATAGTCCACCAACCAAAAACATCCAGCCAACAGCGCCCCGTGGGCAGCGTCCTGTGACCACTGATGAAGGTCTAGAAGATGAGCGACTCAAACAGCAGCAATAGATGAGCGATCGTCTCTGACTTTACATCTACAAGGTGGACCAACTAGGTAGGAGTGTGTAATAGAGTGGACAGTGAGTGGACACGGTATTTAAAAACTCCAGCAGCGCTGCTGTGTCTGATCCACTCATACCAGCACAACACACACTAACACAGCACCACCATGTCAGTGTCACTGCAGTGCTGAGAATGATCCACCACCTAAATAATACCTGCTCTGTGGTGGTCCTGACCAGGGCCCAACAGTGGCAGCATAGAGCCGGGATTCGAACTCTCAACCTTTCGATTGATAGCCCAAAGCTCTACCCACTTAGTATACTTCCTTACAATGTTTTCTCCTTAGTGAGGTCTTTTACACAGATCCAAATACAGATGTCACTTTACTCGTTCTGTTCCTATTGAAACCAGTTCAGCTATGTTCGTGATGAAGCTCCTGCCATCCATGTCAACAATAAACTCTCTTTTAAAGTCGGTTGGATTTTTTCCTCCTACCATCCTAATCCAGAATCAAGGGTATAAGGGTCTGTTGGGCATTCTGTACATGCCAGGAAGTATAGGAGGGTGTTAACTGTGTCATGCAATACAACCAGCACATAATTTTCTCCATAGTTCGTCGCCAGTTTGTATGTACACAATTGTATACAATTACTGACTGTTGGTGCAACCATGCAAAACATTAGATTAGATAACAGATTAGACTGTGTATGCTAAGTTAGCCCATGTACAGACACACATGTACAGGCACAAACACATCAAGCATTTGGGATTAAAGACAAGACGTGACCTCCATCATCACATTGAGCATCACTGCCCTCTATTTAAATACAATATAAATTAATTACTTTCTATATGACAACCGAACCTTCTTCTGAGTCCCCTGCACACATACCTGCGATGCCATGTCTCCTTAAAGTTGGTATTAAATATTCTCCCAGTCTTACAGACCTGTCGCCCTACATGCCTACAGGAGGACGCCATGTTGTTACTCAACAGCACACTAGGTTGGAATAAACTACGTGAACAGTCGTGAGGGGGGATAAAACCATTTCCGTTACAAAACCTCACTAGGTTTTGTAATATTAATCCACACTGATTGAGCTCCTAATCTTGTATTAATTTCATTAATAAAACTGAATACGTGTAAACATGTCATCTAGTTTAGTTGTATTAAAAGTTTGTTTGGCTTGTGTCCCCTTTTTCGTGATTGGTTTCGTCCATTTTGGTTGCGCATTTAGGATCTTTTTAATGAACAAAACATCGACTCATCTTCAAGAGTCGATTCTTTTGAGTCTTCGACTTTCAAACTTAGCGAAAGTTAGCGAAATAATAAATAATGATGATTTATTTTGTCTATCCACAGCTACAATTATAAATAATCATTTGTTCTAAATGATAATTTACCAAAATATGGTTAAATTGTAGTGTTGTTATGAATTAAGTAAACAAACGTTTTATAGACCATAGAAATCAGTTTAATATGGTTAAGGTTAATTTATTTTGTCTGTCTACAGCTAATATTATAAATTATAATTTACTCTACCTCATTATTCACTAATATAAGGTTTAACAAAATGCAGTTTTGTTATTAAATAAGTAAACAAACATTTTACACACCATGAATCTTTTATATGTGAGTCGGCTCCCTGTGTTTACCAAAAAAAGAATCAGTTTAGAGAGTCGTCTCCTTCGACCGTTTGCTCGGTAACGCGCTGCTCCAGAGAGGATCCCACGTGAGGGTGAAAGTATGCTAAGCTAACGCAGCTCAGTGTGAAATGTAGTAAACTTGCACGGTTGTACATACATTACTAAGGAATGATGTTATTTTCGAAAGAAACACCATGGAGGCGACTGGAAGGCATGACGTTTGGCATGTTCTCGCCCGAAGAGATAAGGTAACACCACAGCTGACAAACATAAACATCAACAAATCAGTTTACTTAGACAGCATGCACTTTACAGATAACAGTCTTCCGTACAGTTATTCTAACATTGGATGTTGTGTTTATATTGTATTTATATATTTTTTTCCCCCCTACTTTTTAGAGAACATGGTTTGTAGTGCTATTACTGCTATTTGTTTAACTGACCCACACATGGTCACTGAAAATGTAACCTGAACTGGACGCTGGCATGTATGAGGTGTGCGGAATACTGTGACCAGTTGCCACTTTATTAGGTTTTTAAAACAGGAAACCAGAGTACCAGGTGGAAATCCCACGTGGACAGAAAAAAACATGCAAAACCCTTCACAAATGGTGACTGGAGGTGAGAACCAAACCCAGGTCCCTAAAACCCATTTTACTATGTGGCACCAACTCCATGTAGTACCACCCTGCCTCCCCATATACTTACTGGCTCTCACCCATCTGTTAGCTTTCTTTACACCATTTACCAGTGTAAAAGAAACCACCACTAAGTAGATGGTTCTTACCTGCTGGTTCATTTTCACAGCACTGACATGGTGGTGATTATTTTATTGTTATTATTATTTATTATTGTTTTAACGTCATGTTTTACACTTTGGTTACATTCATGACAGGACAGGTAAGATTCATCAGTTCACAAGTTTTAATGTCAAAAACAGTCATGGACAGTTTCGTTTCTCCAGTTCACTTCACTTGCATGTCTTTGGACTGTGGGAGGAAACCCACGCAGACACAGGGAGAACATCCACATAGAAAGGACACGGACCGCCCCCACCTGGGGATCGAACCCTGCTTGCTTGAGGTGACGATGAGCTACCTGGATCGACATAGTGTGTCTCTCTGTAAGCTGTTCGGCTCTATGAGAGTCAGGGTCCCAGTGTGTGCGAGCATGTCGGGGGAGGGGGGGGAGGGGGGGGGGGGGGGGGGGGGGGGGCAAGTCGTTCATTCCCTGAAAGTTTGTTTGTTAGGATTTTAATTCTCATTACACAAGATTCATCAGTTCACAAGTTTAATATCAAACACAGTCATGGACAATTTAGTGTCTCCAATTCACCTCACTTGCACGTCTTTGGACTGTGGGAGGAAACCGGAGCTCCTGTAGGAAACCCACACAGACATAGGGAGAACATGCACATAGAACTTCACACAGAAAGGACCCGGACCACCCCACTTGGGGATCGAACCCAGGACCTGCTTGCTGTGAGGTGATAGTGCTACCCACTGAGCCACCGTGCCGCCCCGATTATTTTATTGTTTGTGTTGCACAACCTGGCACCTGTCTCTGGGTTTTAAATACCTTGTAGTGACAGTTGTAGCCTAGCGTTTAGAGTACTGTAGTAGTAAGCAGAAGGTTGCTGGTTCAAACCCCACCATAACAAGTTACCACTGTTGGGCCCTTAACACTAAATCGCTTAGACTGTATAATGTAAGTCACTTTGGACAAAAAAAGCATCTGCTAAATGCCGGAAATGTAAATGTGAATACAGCCAACAGCATCATCAGATGAAGATCTAGCAATGAAGGTGCACAGAAAATGATAAGCAGTCTCAAACTGTACATCGACACGATGTACCAACAAAGCAGTCATAAAAAATATCGTACAACATGTTCACACTGTTTAGAACCGTGCCAATTCTGTTTTACACGATACCACAGCGGCACGGTGGCAAAGTGGGTAGCACTGTCGCCTCACAGCAAGAAGGTTCTGGGTTCGATCCCCAGGTGGGGCGGTCCGGGTCCTTTCTGTGTGGAGTTTGCATGTTCTCCCCCTTCCATGTGTTTCCTTCGGGAGTTCCGGTTTCCTCCCACAGTCCAAAGACGTGCAAGTGAGGTGAATTAGAGATACAAAATTGTCCATGACTGTGTTTGACATTACACTTGTGAACTGATGAACCTCGTGAGTAATGAGTAACTACCGTTCCTGTCATGAATGTAACCAAAGTGTAAAACATGACGTTAAAATCCTAATAAATAAATGATAATGGTCTGCCCCCAAATACCTGTAGTGGTGGGCTAATGGTGGTCTATGTTATCTTGTACACTGCAATGGTTCGCCTAGTCAGTAACTGTATACTGGGCCAGTGATAGCTCAGTGGTTAAGGTACTGGACTAGTAAACAGAAGGTTGCCGGTTCAAGCCCCGCCACCACCAAGTTGCCACTGTTGGGTCCCTGAGCAAGGCCCTTAACCCTCAATTGCTCATTGTGTAAGTCGCTTTGGATAAAAGCGTCTGCTAAATGCTGTAAATGTAAATGTATACTTAAAGGTGCCCTCCTCAGCTAGGTACAGGCACATCCGAGGTCTTAAGTGGTGTTTTTATGGGAAGAAGCCTCTTTACAATAATAAAGTAGCTACTAACAGACCTGCAATTTCTTCCCTTACAGAAAATTGAGCATCAAAGGTATCACCAATCCTCTGCTCCTGGACAACGTTGGTAATGCGGCTCCTAACGGACTCTACGATCTGTCCCTGGGTCCAGCAGACCTGAAAGAAATCTGCACAACATGCATGCAAGACTTCAACACTTGCCCCGGACACTTTGGTCACATTGATCTGCACCTGCCAGTCTACAACCCTTTTCTGTTTGATGTAAGTTTTCTGTTGTATATAATACATAGCTGGACATCCGACTCCGGTTCACAGCACTAACAGTTTGGTGAATTGTCTTTATTGTTGTTATTCTTTTGTTTACCTTTGTTAGAAACTGTACATGCTTATCCGGGGTTCCTGCCTGTCGTGCCACACGCTGACGTGTCCAAGGGCCGCCATTCACCTGCTTGTCTGCCAGCTGAAATTATTAGACGTAGGAGCGATGAAAGAAGTCTGTGAACTTCAGGTTGTTCTTAATCAGGTGAGCATCAAGAAATCATGGATCAGATTTGGTTACAGGTCTTTATGATCAGTGATGAAACACTGTAGCACACCAGCGTTGAGATTTCGAACACGTCGTTTTGAGACTCGGCTCTGCCATCCGGCTGGGCTGGGTGGCTGCACGAATAACGATTGGCTGTCGACGATCGGCGCTCCTCAGTCAGCCCGTTGTATCGGTAGAGGGGAAGCGTAATGCAATCGGGTTGATTGGATACGACTAGATTAGGGAGATAAATTGGAAGAAAATTGCAAAAAGAATGTTAATCGCACATTTTTAATAGAATTTTGCTGAATAATTGTATATTACTTTAATTGTATAATAATAATTGTATATTACTTTATTTATTTGACGAGTACAGGTTTATAGTACACGGTTGTTGTTTTTTTTAAACATTTTTTACTGCAACCCAGACAACACAAACAATGCATCAAAACGAAACACAAAACAAAATATACTTAATAAAAAAATTTGGCAATCTGGTCCCACTGTGGTTTAAAAGATGTAACGTAAAGCCTCCACAAGGGGGTGATCTTGTACAAGTTAAAATTTGTTTGTAGGGCAGTTATAGCCAAGTGGTTAAGGTACTGGACTACTAAACAGAACATTGCTGGTTCAAACCTCACCACTGATAAATTGCCACTGTTGGGCCCTTGAGCAAAACCCTTAAACCTCAACTGTATTATTCTGCCGGCGCACACCAGTGCCGAGATTCTGAACTCCTCGGGTCAGCTGGGCGCCATCTAGCGGGCATAATTGGCAGTGCCTGCAGGGAGGGATGGCCGGACTACGTGGGTGTGGTCTTCAAACGTTGTGTAAGGACCCTGATTGGCAGATAGAGAGGCGCCTGTGCAGAGTGCACGGGTGGAAAAGGGTTCCGTTAAAGGCTGCACGCGGGTCGGAGGAGGCGTGAGCAGCAACATACCCACCTCGACTGCAAAACAAAAATCGGGGATCCCCAGCAGCGGAAGACAACGGGAGAAATGGGCGCAAAACTCATAAAATTGCTTAGATCAGACGGCCCCAACCTTTTATGCACCACGGACCGCTTTCATATAGGATATAATTTTTTTTACGGACTGGTGGGGACGGGAGGATGTAATAATATTGCTTAGAAACGGTGTAAAATGAGCTTTTTTCACCGCAAGGAGACGCTGCTCCCACCTAGGGGTGACAATAACACCCGAAATAGAGGCAGTGCAAACTGCTTTTCTAGCGATCTCTAATTATTCATTCTTTTTGTGCGGCCCACTGGCTTAGATTGTATACGGTCACAGTACTGTAAGTCACCTTGTAGTCAAGTGTCCACTAAATGCAAAATTATATAAATGTTTATTTAATTCTTATTATTTTTCTGAGCAACCCATTTATTTGAAAAACCTTCTGTAGTAGTCTGCTGTTGTTGTTGTGTCTTTATTACCTGATTTGTTCGTTTAGTAAAATAATGGTTTTCTTTATTAATGAAAGTTTTTAGACGACTGTCCTCAGGCGTCAGGAACAGAAATCCAAGAAGCTTTGGAGGAATTTTGTTCTCCTATCATCAAAGCCAACCAAGCCAATCAGGGCTGTGCACCAGTGAGTAACACGTTAACGTTTGTAATTGATGATAATATAGTTTATTGTCGGAGAAGTTATGTGTTGATTTGTTTGTTTGTTTTTGGCTCTATTATTGAACAGATTAAAAATATTTGCGAGATGAAAAGCAGCCTCATCGGTGAATTCTGGAGGGTCCACATGGGGTCAAGAAAATGTCCCAACTGCAAGTAAGAAAATGAGTAGTGTAGATACGTAGTGGTGGTTTAGTGTAGGTACGTATTGACACGTTTTTATCATGTCTTGATGAAGGGCGAGCAAATCACAAGTACGCCGAGAGCACAACAGCAAACTAATCGTCACACGCGCCAAACCCAAAGATGGTGCAGAGGAGAAAGAAGGTTTGTCTTCTGTTCGTGATGTTTGACTGTGTGATGAGCTTTTTTGGGGCTGTATTTCAATACTTGACGTTAAACCTGCGTTTTACTTCTCAGATGACGTTTACATGGGAAAACGAGGTTATCTAACTCCAAGTCTGGGTCGAGATCATATCATTAAGCTTTGGGAGAAAGAAGGTGAGCTGCATTTGGTTGGATCATAGATTAAACTGAACTTCATTGTCATTGTGCATAGTACAAGTACAGAGTCAGTGAAATGCAGTAGCATCTAACCAGAAGTACAAGGTAGAGATTATTTACATATATTACAGTTAAAGTGCAGAAGTGACCAGATAAGTGCAGTGAGGAGACATACGTTAAAAAAATATTAAACAGATAATGCTGATTGTACAGTGTATAGACTAGTATATAATTATAGAGTGATGAAAGGTGAATAGAAGTGGCTTAATGAATGGGTAATCAATGAGATTAAATAGAGTATAGCAGATATATACATTATTATAAATAGTGTGATAGTGCCATGTGCAAATTTGCAAGTGCTGATGGTTTATACAGATAAAATGGTACACTTGAGAGTAGTACAGAGTTCAGTGCGTTCCAGAGTGCAGTGATTCTATAGCCTAAAAAATAAATAAATAATTATCTGCCATTACAATGCTACCTTGAGGCACTGGTGTGTATAACAGTTTAAAAAGTAAGGGTCCTGGAATGGCGCAGAGGTCTAATGTGTTATTCCACTACTGCTGAGAGTTTAACTCTGGCTGTGCTGTTGACCTGGCTGGGCATCCACACAGGCATCCACACAACTGGCTGTGCCTGGGAAGGGAAAGGTCGATTGGGTTTATCATTGCGACTGCATTTAGGTGCCTGCAGGAAAGATGGTTAAATCAGAGATAGCAATGCGTGCTACCGTACAGGTGAAAAGTGTGTGTATGGAGGGTGCTCTGCTCAGTCAGGGAGGGGCAATTTGGGGATTCGACACAACTAGATTGGGAGGGTAGAATTTTAAAAAGTGGGATATTCCCAGATTCTGAACTCCTCGGTTCAAAACTCGGCGTTGCCACCGGTCGGCTGTGCGCCATCTAGCGGGCGTAATTGGCAGTGCCTGCTGGGAGGGATGCCAGGAATATGTGGGCGGGGTCTTCAAACGCTGTGTAGGGACCCTGATTGGCGGATAGAGGCGCCTGTGCAAAATGCAGAGGTGGAAAAGGGTTCCGTTAAGGGCTGTGTGCGCATCGGAGCAGCAATACACCCTCCTAAACTGCAAGAAATCGGGGATCCCCCAGCAGCGGAAGACAAATTGACTACGCTAAATTGGGAGAAAAACGTGTTATATGTATATATACAAATATAAAAGGGCGTAGTAACACTTTATTTGGATCAGCTGCATTCTACAGTGAGGTTTTATGTGTTTTTATTGCTATTTTATTACATAATTATTAGATAGTTGGGTGTTTTTATGCATTAAATTTATACCTGATCATCTCTTACAGGTTTCTTTTTAAAGCACTTGTTCTCAGGCCTGGCGGTGAACTGTCCCAAAGGTTTCAGTCCGGACATGTTCTTTTTAGAAATACTAATGGTGCCTCCTTGCAGGTAAGCTTATGTCGGCCTGGCGTCCAGTTCTCTGTTACTTTTCTGACCCATGAATCTGTCTGCTTGGCTTCAAACTTGACCTAACGATGTTTTCTCATCGAGCAGGTATAGGCCGATTAATCGATTAGGGGATCAGATGTTCACTAACGGACAGACGGTGAACCTGCAGGCGGTTATCAAAGACAACATCATTATTCAGAAACTGTTAGCCCTGATTGCTGCCGAAAAGGCGAAGGAAATAGAGGGTACTCCGACAGAGCCGGAGGAGGTAAAGATGTCTCATATTTGTACATCTGTTATTATAACAGAGCGTGGTAAAAAGGTGTTATTTATATTGTTGTACTGAAGTTTGCTGTTCTTCTATTTTTTATTATTCTAGCCAGTTCAGACAGAAGAGACCGGAGTGACAGACCTGACGTTTTTAGCCGGCCTGGTCGGAGTCACTCTTACAGATAAGCTCTATAACACCTGGATTCGCTTGCAGAGTCACGTCAACATTGTATTCGACAGCGATATGGACAAACTGATGACTGAAAAGTTTCCTGGCATTCGTCAGGTTCTTTTATTTTTATTATTTTTTGTGAAGTGTTTTAACTCTATTTAGGAGTTATTCAAGACATAATGTCACTTTTTGGTCTGAGGGTTATGGAAAATTATGATTCTCAAATGTTATAAACTTCCTGTCTTGCTTTTTCATTTATTCAGGAAGAAATTAATGTTAAAAAAACACATTCATCATTCTTAAATGAGATAGTCCCAATAGTCCCAGTGGTTTGAATCCCTGCTGTGCTCACAAATACAGAAGGTGCTTGGTGCAGCGGGATAATCCACTAGCACAATCCACTAGCACACCAGCACCAAGATTCTGAGCGCCGAGATCCAGGTTCGAATTTCGGCTCTGCTGCCGTCTAGCAGGCACAACTGGCCTTCAGTCTGCTTTCTGGGAAAGACCGGACTAAAGGGTGGGATTATCAGCGCTGTGTAGGGGACCTTGGTTGCCCAGGGAGGAGCGCAGTGATCGGGGTGTGGCTCTCAGTACGCAAAGCCACCAAAGTATGGGTAAATAAGACTGCGCACATGTCAGAGGGAGTGTGTGTCAGGCGAGGTCCTTGGATGTTGTGGGGGTCCCCAGCAGTGGATTGGGAGGGAAAAAAAACAAATACAGAAGGTGCATGGCATTACGTGAACCCGGTCATGGGGCAGCGCGGATAAATAGCAGGATTGCGCCAGGAAACGGCATCTGACGTAAACACTTTGACAATTCAAGTATGTGGACAAATTATTTGTTCATATTTGTCATTCTTAACCCCAGAATACAACAGTAACCAACTATTGTTAGAGTATTTTAGTATGTTTGTATCAACTGATCAATGCTTGATTTTGTTGGGGATTTTACATACTTTCAAACATATGGTAAGGGCGAGACACTTGGGGAGATCATAGTCACCAGCTAAATTTAAGTAAAAATGAACAGCCTGAACTAGGGTTGGGCGGTATTACGGTATACCGCGGTATTTAAAAATAATGACGGTATTTAAAAATGCTGACGGTATTTTAAAAATGTGAAGCGCCAAATTTCTGCTTAAGGTCCACCTTGAAAACGGAGACTTTAAGACATGCGCGCATCCACAATAAGGGAGGGGCGGGAGTTGTAGGCAGTTGGAGCTCACTGATTGGTTGTGGAGGTGCTCACTTTTTGAGGCGAGAACACAAAAGCTAGGGAGCGCTCTACATAGGGTGTGTTCAAACACCTAGTGAGCTGCCTTGCTGTCTTACTGCCTACATAGGCAGCTGCCTCAGTAGAGTGGATTCTTATAAGTCTATGACTTATTTTAAGGCAGGTTATTCGAACGCGCTACTTAGACAGCGATTCCATCGGGTTTTGCTTGCTAAGCTAACAGTTAGTATCTTGCCATTCAAAACCATGGTATGGAGTGGCACAACGCGCTAGTCATGTCACTATAACATCTCTTTGTACCGAATACGGTTACATTCACTGACAAGCCCGAACTTGCAAAAAAACACACTTGTGCAAGTTTATACAATCTAATATTATCTCTGTGTGTGTGTGTCGCGCTCACTCTTCATTCTCATTCCGACAATAAACAGCTTTAATTATGACTGATTAATTCCCCGTACTGATGTCCAATAAGAACGGCGCAAAAATGAAAAGAACATATAAAACATATATATAACGGTTCCCAGAGATGCGACTCGGTTCATTCGAAAGAGCCGTTCAATAGAGTCGGATCGTTCGCTAACAACCCATTACTAACAGAGACACGGGTATTTTATGAAGACGGTATGACGGTATGAAAATCGGCAATATCGCCCAACCCTAGCCTGAACCAGGAACTACATTTAGGAATAAATTATATTTACTCCTTTTATTAGAGTGTTTAATTTTTCTTTTTTTTACATTTTCATAGTGAACATTCTCCCACAGAAGTCTGTGCTTCGGTATAGATCGCTGTCTGGTGGAATCAGAGATTCAGCTTCTTAATTCCCGCCAGTACCTGAGTTCGAGTGTAAGAGTGGCATTGCGTCCCGCTCAGGTGGCGCAGCGGTAAAATACGCCAGCACACCAGAGCTGGGATTTCGAATGCGTCGTGTCGAATCTCAGCTCTGCCATCCGTCTGGGCTGGGCGGCTACATGAACAACGATTGGCTGTTGTTCATACAGGGTGGGATGAGTCGGACCAGGGTTCCTCATAACTGGTGCAATTACGACCTCTGCTGGCTGCTGGGATAATGCTGATCAGGGTGTGGCTGTCCGTACATAAAGCTGATCCACATATGAACTCGCCTCGTGCAGGTGAACAGATGCGCACGTGTCAGAGGGGGTGTGTGTCAGTTGGGAAGCTCCTCAGTCAGCAGTATAGGGTTGTATCGGTAGAGGTGAAGCGTAAGCAATCAGGGTAATTGGATACGACTAGATTTGAGGGGAAAATTGGAGAAAAAAAGTGGCATTGCGAATATTTATAGCGGTACGAGCAATATGTTGAGAATTAATGACAATTCATGTCTTGTGCCAGCTTTTGGAGAAGAAGGAGGGTTTGTTTAGAAAGCACATGATGGGAAAGCGTGTGGACTTTGCAGCTCGATCCGTCATCTGCCCTGACATGTACATCGGAACCAACGAGATCGGAATACCCATGGTACGGATAATGTACTTTATACCAATAATTAATTGCTATTTCTATTATTTATATTGTTAAACTGCCTTGTAATTGGTGTTTGTAACTCTAAACACTGCAGTAAATTGTTTATTATTTATTCATTGGTCTGCAGGTGTTTGCCACTAAGCTGACGTACCCGCAGCCTGTGACTCCGTGGAACGTGAAGGAGTTACGCCAGGCTGTCCTGAACGGGCCCGACGTCCACCCAGGAGCCTCTATGGTCATCAACGAGGACGGCTCACGGACCATCCTCAGCCGGACCAACTTAACCCAGAGAGAAGCCATCGCTAAGCAGCTCCTAACGCCCAGCACAGGCCAGCACCGCATGCCCATGAAGATTGTAAGCGCACATAAACATTTATGGATGAAATTGCTCGCCTGCCCACCAGGGATTTGATATTTTTTTACGTGTCTCTTTCCCCCGAGGTAAATCGACACATCAAAAACGGAGACGTGCTTCTTCTGAACCGCCAGCCGACGCTGCACAGGCCGTCCATCCAGGCTCACTGCGCTCGCATCCTACCTGGAGAGAAGGTGCTCCGGCTGCATTATGCTAACTGCAAAGCCTACAACGCTGACTTCGACGGCGACGAGATGAACGCGCACTTTCCTCAGAGCGAGCTGGCACGTGCCGAGGCTTACACACTCGTGAGCACGGATCAGCAGTACCTCGTACCCAAAGTGAGTCTCTCTCCTCATTAATAGACAGACAGACAGATATAGGTAAATAAATAGCTAAACAGACATAGATAGATAGATAGATAGATAGATAGATAGATAGATAGATAGATAGATAGATAGATAGATAGATAGATAGAAAAAAAGACAGATAGATGGCAGATAGATAGACAGATAGAAAGACAGACAGATATAGATAGATAAATACAGATATATAGATAGATAGATACAGACAGACAGATATATAGAGACAGACAGATATATAGATAGATACAGACAGATATATAGAGACAGACAGATATATAGATAGATACAGACAGATAGATAGATAGATAGATAGATAGATAGATAGATAGATAGACATAGATAGATATATAGAGACAGACAGATCGATAGATAGACAGATAGATAGACAGATAGATAGACAGATAGATAGATAGATAGATAGATAGATAGACCAGACAGACAGACATAGATAGATATATAGAGACAGACAGACAGACAGACAGACAGACATAGATAGATATATAGAGACAGACAGACAGACAGACAGACAGATCGATAGATAGACAGATAGATAGACAGACAGACAGACAGACAGACAGACAGACAGACAGACAGACAGACAGACAGATAGATAGATAGATAGATAGATAGATAGATAGACATAGATAGATATATAGAGACAGACAGACAGACAGATCGATAGACAGATATAGAGAGATAGACAGATAGATAGACCAGACAGACATAGATAGATATATAGAGACAGACAGACACAGACAGACAGACAGACAGACAGACAGACAGATCGATAGATAGACAGATAGATAGACAGATAGATAGATAGATAGATAGATAGATAGATAGATAGATAGATAGATAGATAGATAGATAGATAGACTGACTGGACACACCAGACAGACAGGTAGACAGACAGATAGACAGATTGATAGATAGACAGACATACAGGTAGATAGCTATTTGCATATTTGGTGTTAGGCCTATAAACTTAATAATATATACATAATGATAATAAGAATAATAGTAATAATAACAAGTATAAGAATAGGAATTGGAATACTAGGTATGGATAATAATATGTATAACAGTTTACTCAGGTTGCTTTGCTTGGCCTTTGTGTCAAAACGAATAGAATTTAACTCTAAGTGTGTTAGACTGGTGGATGATTTGATAATATGGACAGTTTTGTATGACAGTTTTTTGTTTCTTAACCCCTAAGCTCCTCATGGCTTCTCTTGTTAATTCTCCTGAACAGGACGGGAAGCCCTTGGCTGGACTGATCCAGGACCACATGGTGTCGGGCACCAGCATGACCATCCGTGGCTGCTTTTTCACACGGGATCAGTACATGGAGCTGGTCTATAGAGGTCTTACTGATAAAAAGGGCAGGGTCAAGCTGCTCCCCCCTGCTCTTATTAAACCGCAGAGGCTTTGGGCTGGCAAACAGGTATCTGCGCTTGGTGTGTTTCATAGGTGGGGCTGTTTGCTGTTATTTGTCGCCCAGCGGTGAATGAATTAGACACACGACTAACGGGTGTACTACTGGTGGTTTGGCCTTAGTCGCTGTTGTGAAATCACAAATTCAGCGCATTAATCTTTTTTTTGTCCGGGTTTGAGTGTAAAAGTGCGCATTGCGTATATTCATAGAGGTACGAGCATCTCTAGTCACCTTGGCAAAGCAGTGTGCCATCTAGCGGGCATAATTGGCAGTGCCTGCAGCAGACACGTTTCTGCTAGGGTGGGATGACCGGACTATGTGAGTGGGGTCTTTAAAATGCTGTGTAATGACCCTGATTAGCAGAGGCGCCTGTGCAGAATGCATTGGTGACAAAGGGGTGCGGTAGGGGCTGTGTGCTGGTCAGTGGAGGCGTGAGCAGCAATATTCCCACCTCGACTGCAATCAGGGATCCCCAGAAGCAGAAGACAAATTGACTGCACTAAATTGGGAGAAAATGCATAAAATAAAATAGAAAAAATAAAATAAAGGTGGCACAGCTGGATATTCCACTAGCACACCAGTGCGGGGATTGTGAAGCTCAGCTCTGCTACCGGTTGCCTGCAGCAGACAAAATTGCCTGCCACCAGTCTGCTGTGTGGGAAAAGATCGGACTAATAAGTGGGCGGGGTCTTCGAGACTGTGTAAGTAGCAGCCCGAGGCACCTGTACAGAAGTGGAGGAGCATGGAGATCGGTGTGTGTCTCTCCGTGTGTGATATTCAGCCTCCTGTGCAAATAAGAGCGGGTTGAAGGACTGTGCACGCGTCAGAGGCGAATATAACCTCCTCACATGAGATCAGGATCTCCGGCAGTGGAAGACAATGCATAAATAAATTAAAAAAGAATAAACAATAAACTTGATTGAGGGTACACATGAACCATACATACGTTGAAAAGATTCCTAAATTATTCTAGGGGAATTTTTAAGTCTTTAAGGTCAGAAGAAACCAAAAGTACATAAAGCACATCATATTTACAATGTTTTTGGTGGTTTCCTTTTATTTTTCTTAAGGTTGTATCCACACTATTACTGAATGTGATTCCGGAGAAGCACATCCCTCTGAACCTGACCGGAAAGGCCAAGATCCCCAGTAAGGCCTGGGAGAAGGAGCCTCCTCGATCTGTTCCGGGCTATAAGCCTGAAACCATGTGTGAATCTCAGGTGAGACTCAGATCACTCATTTTCTAAATGATGATCCAGGACATTAGACTCATTTTGTAGGAGTTTAAACTATCTGATCTTTTTTTCTTTGCTCTTTTTTAGGTGGTTATTCGTCACGGCGAGCTGCTGGTGGGAGTGCTGGATAAAGCCCATTATGGAAGTTCAGCGTATGGACTGGTGCACTGCTGCTATGAACTGTATGGAGGACAGACCAGTGGCAAGCTGCTCAGCTGTCTGGCTCGACTCTTCACCGCCTACCTGCAGCTCTATCGCGGTTTTACCATGGGTAAGAGTCTCATCGTTAACATTAAAAGTGTTGGGACACCAACACGTGTAATAAATTGATTGTAGAAAGGAAATTATATGCTTCCAACTATGCAGCAACAGTCTAGGGAAGGTCCTTTCTTTCCCGTGCACAACACAAGCTCTAACAATACATACACAAAAGCTCGGTTTAAAGAAACTCCAGTGTTGAAACTGGTTTCAGCTTTGGAGTGAACTGGAACATCAACCGAGGCTTTCTTGACCAACATCAGTGCCCAAATACAAATGCTTTTGAACTGAATGGGCAGAAATTCCCACAGACGTACTTCAAAAACCTGTGAGACTCATTTTTATGAACATAAAGAGGCAGATTTTTCATGAGCTTGTTTTTATTTGCTCGTTCTGTGATGGATGACAATTCTATTAGTGAAACAGATTTCATGTAGCTAAAATGAGATGATAAAGTTCCTGTGGCTTCAAATCAAGTAAAAAAAAAAGCACAAATTTAACAACAGTGATCTCATAAAAAGGGGCTCCCAAGTGAAACAGCAATTTTGCGTTATCGTGCACGGATCTCAAATTTAATTTCTAGCCAGAACGTTTTTCCCAGTGAGCTACTAATGCGCTGATGCTAATAAGTCAGTGAAGTCATATATACAGTGTATCACAAAAGTGAGTACACCCCTCACATTTCTGCAAATATTTCATTATATCTTTTCATGGGACAACACTATAGACATGAAACTTGGATATAACTTAGAGTAGTCAGTGTACAGCTTGTATAGCAGTGTAGATTTACTGTCTTCTGAAAATAACTCAACACACAGCCATTAATGTCTAAATGGCTGGCAACATAAGTGAGTACACCCCACAGTGAACATGTCCAAATTGTGCCCAAATGTATCGTTGTCCCTCCCTGGTGTCATGTGTCAAGGTCCCAGGTGTAAATGGGGAGCAGGGCTGTTAAATTTGGTGTTTTGGGTACAATTCTCTCATACTGGCCACTGGATATTCAACATGGCACCTCATGGCAAAGAACTCTCTGAGGATGTGAGAAATAGAATTGTTGCTCTCCACAAAGATGGCCTGGGCTATAAGAAGATTGCTAACACCCTGAAACTGAGCTACAGCATGGTGGCCAAGGTCATACAGCGGTTTTCCAGGACAGGTTCCACTCGGAACAGGCTTCGCCAGGGTCGACCAAAGAAGTTGAGTCCACGTGTTCGGCGTCATATCCAGAGGTTGGCTTTAAAAAATAGACACATGAGTGCTGCCAACATTGCTGCAGAGGTTGAAGACGTGGGAGGTCAGCCTGTCAGTGCTCAGACCATACGCCGCACACTGCATCAACTCGGTCTGCATGGTCGTCATCCCAGAAGGAAGCTGACGCACAAGAAAGCCCGCAAACAGTTTGCTGAAGACAAGCAGTCCAAGAACATGGATTACTGGAATGCCCTGTGGTCTGACGAGACCAAGATAAACTTGTTTGGCTCAGATGGTGTCCAGCATGTGTGGCGGCGCCCTGGTGAGAAGTACCAAGACAACTGTATCTTGCCTACAGTCAAGCATGGTGGTGGTAGCATCATGGTCTTGGGCTGCATGAGTGTTGCTGGCACTGAGGAGCTGCAGTTCATTGAGGGAAACATGAATTCCAACATGTACTGTGACATTCTGAAACAGAGCATGATCCCCTCCCTTCGAAAACTGGCAGTTTTCCAACAGGATAACGACCCCAAACACAACCTCCAAGATGACAACTGCCTTGCTGAGGAAGCTGAAGGTAAAGGCGATGGACTAAACCCAATTGAGCACCTGTGGCGCATCCTCAAGTGGAAGGTGGAGGAGTTCAAGGTGTCTAACATCCACCAGCTCAGTGATGTCATCATGGAGGAGTGGAAGAGGATTCCAGTAGCAACCTGTGCAGCTCTGGTGAATTCCATGCCCAGGAGGGTTAAGGCAGTGCTGGATAATAATGGTGGTCACACAAAATATTGACACTTTGGGCACAATTTGGACATGTTCACTGTGGGGTGTACTCACTTATGTTGCCAGCTATTTAGACATTAATGGCTGTGTGTTGAGTTATTTTCAGAAGACAGTAAATCTACACTGCTATACAAGCTGTACACTGACTACTCTAACTTATATCCAAGTTTCATGTCTATAGTGTTGTCCCATGAAAAGATATAATAAAATATTTGCAGAAATGTGAGGGGTGTACTCACTTTTGTGATACACTGTACATATACAGATGTACAGTACAATGAAATTATTTCTTCACAAATCCCAGCTTGATTGGAAGTTGGGGTCAGAGCGCTGGGACAGCCATTGTACGGCGCCCCTGGAGCAGAGAGGGTTAAGGGTCTTGCTCAAGGGCCCGACAGTGGCTGCATGGTAGAGCTGGGATTCAAACTCTCAACCTTTCAGTTAATAGCTCAAAGCCCTACTCATTAAGCTACCGTTGTTCCCATACCTGGTGATTTTACAGTTTTACTCAAGGCCTCTTCTGGTTAGGATTATATAAAACCTGACCTGCTTTGCAACAACTTCCTCAGGTGTGGAAGACATTCTGGTGAAACCTGGAGCTAACAAACGGCGGAAGAAGATCATCAACGAGTCGGTTAACTGTGGACACAAGGTTAGTGAAAAAAAGCCAACAGTTTAGATCTAGACACTTGTATTAAAATAGAGAAAAGAGTCGAGCGCTTGGGTGGCCCAGATTGCCCTTCCTGACACAGCCCTTCTTATTTTTCCCGGGCTCGGGACTGGCACTGAGAGCGAACTGGGAGAGTGCGTTTCCCAATGGCTATGCTGGTTGGCCATTTAAGACCCCCATCCCCCTTCTGTCCCCTAAAATAGGCTGCCATGTCTGAGTAGACACCTGACTGGCTGATAGTGGGTTAGCATATTTTACCACTGTACCATCTGAGTGCCCGGACATCTATAGAGTCTGCATCAGATGTTCGATCAGTATTTGCTGTTGCCCTCAGGCACTCGGGGCCGCCTTTAACCTGCCCGCTGCAGCCGGGGAGAGTGAAGGTCGAGACCTGTGGCAGAACGCCCATCTGAACGTAGACCAGCGCGACTACAACATGGTGGACCTCAAATTCAAAGAAGAGGTCAATCAGGTCAACAACAACATCAACAAGGTATGACGCGAGTGTTCATTAGCTGTTGTGTTCGGTTGTATCGGTCGTGTCTATTCGTATTTATTTCCATTGTTTGTGAAGGATGTTCTCTGATTTGTGTTTGTCAAGGTGTGCATGCCATTAGGTCTCCATCGTTCATTTCCAGAGAATAATCTCCAGCTGATGGTGCAGTCAGGAGCTAAAGGTTCCACCGTCAATACAATGCAGGTAATCCTCGTCGTAAACACGGCACACTCTCATCCCTCCTCTGTACCTGCCCAAACCATCTCAGTGTGGCCTTCCAAAATGTCTTTCTCACATATCTGGTGTGATTTAGCGCCTTTACCATCATTTTAAACAAACTTGCCTCACAGCAAGAAGGTCCTGGGTTCAGTTCCCAGGTGGAGCGGTCCGGGTCCTTTCTCTGTGGAGTTTGTATGTTCACCCCGTTTCCTTCGGGAGCTCCGGTTTCCTCCCAGAGTACAAAGACGTGCAAGGGAGGTGAATTAGAGACTTGAACTGATGAATCATGGGTAACCTGTAACTACCTGTCCTGTCATAAACGGAACATTAGTATCAAGCATGACGTTAAAATCCTTATAAAACAAACAGCCTGAAAGAGACCAGTAAAAAATAATCCTCCTGTATGTGTTTTTAGATTTCATGTTTGTTGGGCCAGATCGAATTGGAGGGCCGTCGTCCTCCGCTAATGCCTTCTGGGAAATCTCTGCCGTGTTTCCAACCGTATGACCCGCAGCCTCGTTCTGGAGGCTTCGTGACCGGCAGGTTCTTGACTGGGATCAAACCTCCTGTAAGTTCAGCTTTAAGAGCTGTTATAACCCAAAGTATCAACAGACTCGGTGACTTTACGTTCAGAACATAATGACGATGCTGATGCTGATTTTTTTTTATTGCTGTTGACTTTCAGGAGTTCTTTTTTCATTGTATGGCTGGTCGTGAAGGTTTGGTGGACACTGCTGTTAAAACAAGTCGTTCTGGCTACCTGCAGAGGTGAGACAAACTCAAGACTGTTAGTGTGTGGGATCTTCACTATCGTTTTTATTTGGACGAAATGTTTGAGCATGAATCTGGTTGGCTGTATGGCTGTCGCGGTGAAATAATTTCCCCTTGCGGTATTCAGCGTGGTTCAACACCGCGGTATGCAGTAATATCGCCTTTTTTTTTCTTTTTCTTAAATGTTCTTAATTTATCTGGATTTTAGAGCTATATAAACAAGCTTTATTGTTAGGCTATGATTCTGTATATTATTGCTTTATAATGATGAAGATGAGACAGCTTTAAGACAAATCAAATGTGTGTTTATTGTTAAATACAGAACAGAGCAGGGATGCACAATAAGAATGCACGTCTTTTCTCTATTAAAAAAAGGTTTAAATTTAGCTCCTAGGCTAGATTTACACTGTGAAACGAAAAAAAAAAGTGTTTAGGCAAAATATTTTAAATGCACATCTTTTTTTTTTTTTTTTTTATATCTTTTTTTCCCACTTTTTCCCCCAATTTTTATCCCCATTCTAGTCATATCGAATTACCCTGATTATGTCCTCTATACTGGTTCAACCCCTTGCCGCTGACTGAGGACGCCACTCAACCGAATTGCGCCCCCTCCGGCACGCAATCGGTACAGACTTGCATTTTACACCCGCACGAGCCGAGTTCATACACCGAGAGACACTGCGCACGGAGGGTCACACCCCCCTCAATGTTATTCCTCAGCCCTGTGCAGGTGCCGTCAACCAACCAGCAGGGGTCGCAGTCGTACCAGTTAAGAGGACCTATGCTCCGACTCTACCCGCTAAGCCCATGAACAACAGCCAAACGTTGTTCATACTGCCGCCCAACCCAGTCGGAAAGGTAGAGCTGAGTTTCGATACGATGTATCTAGAAACCCGACTCTGGTGCGCTTAAATGCACATCTAATCAAAATATGGTAAAAAAAAAAAAAATAGAATAAAGAATAAAGTCTGTAAGACCTTAAACCTGCGTTAACACCAACATGTTCACCTGATGTGGTTCCAGAGTGGATCTGAGTGGGGTAGCGATGTTCCCGGCGGCACTAACAGTCTCTCTGATGGTGCACGCTGCACTAATACACAGGTGTACTGTACCTGCATGTGACTTTAGAGAGCAGAGCAGATCTAGCCTGGTTATTAATGCGCCACTATTAACCATCTATTTATTAGGTATAATTAACATAACAATATATACTACATTTCAAGTTATTATTCGTTTCAATACATTTTTATTCAACGAAAAAATACATTTAAATCACTCCAGCAAGCCAGCAAGAGAATATTTGCAGGCTGCAATGCCATATTAATCGTCATTAAGTGTTTTAGTACGCCAAGGCTGTTTGAATAAAGTCTTTTATTTATATAAGTATTTTATTGAGTGTGAACTCAATTTGATCATTAATAAACTTGCCTATAATTCCTGTTGCCATTGTTTCCATCTTAAAACACAAAGCCTGACACTCGGCAGCAACGCATGTCAACAGGTTGCGGGAAAATGTCGCTCTTAGCTCATTTTCATTATGAATTTATTTAACATTTATTACGCCCGAATGTAAGCGAAAAACAAGATGGACCCTGCAACAACAAAAAAAAAAGAAAGAAAGAAAAAACGTGAACATCGCGGTGTTGCGGTTGCTTGGCATGCCCTGCGGTTGGCTGGTCTATACCGCGATATTTCAAAATTGCGGTTAGCGTGACGGCCATAGTTGGCTGCATCACTGAAAATGTAAACGCGCAGTTACTTTTAGCAGCCTGAAACGCTTGTTGTTGCCAGCTAGTATATTTTTCTGTTGGTCTGTTTCTAGACCTGAGATTTTAACTTCAGTAGCTTTCAGTTATACTTTTCATGCTGCAGATGTGTGATAAAGCATCTGGAAGGCCTGGTGGTGCAGTATGACCTGACTGTGAGGGACAGCGATGGCAGCGTGGTGCAGTTCCTCTACGGTGAGGACGGCCTGGACATTCCCAAAACTCAGTTCCTACAGTCTCGCCAGTTCCCTTTCATCAAAGAGAACTACGAGGTAAGACTCACCGACATCATGGTTTTTTAACATGTCTCTTCCACTGTTTCTGCAGTAGAATAATAATGATTCTTTTTCTTTGGAAGGTTATCAGAAAGTCCCAGTGCTTGGACGAAGTTCTGGCTAAACTCGACCCAAACGCAGCTCAAAGTCACTTTAGAGCCATTAGAAAGTGGAGGGCCAAACATGCGAATGTGTCGCCCAGAGATGGTGCCTTCCTGCTCTTCTCTCAAAAGAAACTGGGACAGATAATGGCTGAGAGTGAAGGACTGTCGGGAGAGTCGGTCAACGGTAGAGATAATGCTACTCTACAGGTAAGTGTAAATGTTTTAACAGTCTAGTCATATCCAGTTACCCAGATATATCACCCATCACTGCTGCATACTGTTCTACCTAACACACACCCCTTCCTACACCAGTGTAGGAGCCAACCGCTTCTTTTCACCTGCTCGACTCGCTGATCATGCACTGCTCTCCATTATTCCCTGTGTCTGTGCAGGCGCTTTCGAGCTGCCAGCAGAGGCCGCAATTGCAGCAGTCATAGCCAATCACGTCTGTGTAGGTGCCTGAGTGGCTGATAGCGGAGCTGAAATTCGAACTTAGATCGCACTACTCTCTGCCAGTCCAGGAAACACCTGAACTTGCTTAAAACAAACTCCAGAACCTGATTTATTTATTTATTTGTTTTTTGCGGACAAGGATTTTGGTGTACATGGTGTCCAAAAGGATTTGGGTAGAAAAGACCAGGGGCGGCACGGTGGCTAAGTGGGTAGTCGCCTCACAGCAAGAAGGTCCTGGGTTCGATCCCCAGGTGGGGCGGTCCAGGTACTTTCTGTGTGGAGTTTGCATGTTCTCCCTATGTCTGCGTGGGTTTACTCCGGGTGCTCCGGTTTCCTCCCACAGTCCAAAAACATGCAAATGAGGTCAACTGGAGATACTAAATTGTCCATGACTGTGTTCGATATAACCTCGTGAACTGATGAAACTTGTGTGAAGATAAACTACCGTTTCCTGTCATGGATGTAACCAAAAGTGTAAAACATGACGTTAAAATCCTAATAAACAAACAGAAAAGACCAGATCAGATTTAATTCTCATGCATGGTGTTAATATTGTTGGTTACATTTAGTTTAAAGATGTTAAAATTACTGCCGTCCCATTTGCCGTCATACTGCACCTCCTGGAAGCACATAAGTCTTATTTAGCATTTTTTGTAGCTGCTGGATTTGTGGAGAACTCTGAACGACAGCAAGCGTGCTAAGTATCTGAAGAAGACGTCACGCTGTCCAGATCCGTGCCTGGCAGTTAACCGTCCCGACATCAGTTTTGGTTCCGTGTCTGAAACGTTCGACTCTGTAACTGAAACCTACCTGAGTCAGTACAACATCAAGCAGGAAACGTACACTGCGGCTGAACTGCTTGACCCGGAAAGGTGAGATTCTTTGTTTCTTTTACTGGATTTGCTTTGAGTGTGATATTCTCTTTATATTTTCATTTACAGTAAACTGTTTGCACTCATCAGTAGTCTGAAGGAGTATCTGAACTGAATGATCTATGTTATCTATCTATACTTTAAGAGATCACAGTGGGCTAAATAGTTTTACATAGACAGTTTAGTGGGTGCTCATGTGGCACTGCATTCTGTTGCGCTAGCACACCACTGCTGACTGTATGAAGACATTTGAGACATTGTCTGAAAGCGACTTTACGTAATCCAGAACTGACAGACCAAAAACCCCTGATGAGCAAGCCAAGTACAACAGTGGCAAAGAAAAACTCTTAAAATTACAGGAAGAAACTCCCACCAAGTGGCAGTGCCTGCATCAGACACGTTTGTGCTAGGGCGGACAATGTGGGTGGGCTCTTCAGACGCTGTGTAAGGGCTCTGATTGGCGAATAGAGAGGCGCCTGTGCATAATGCATGGGTGAAAAAGGGTTCCCGAGGCGTGAGCAGCAATAAACCCACCTCGACTGCAATCAGGGATCCACCAGCAGTGGAGGACAGATTGACTGCACTGAATTGTATGAAAAATGGGATAAAATGCATAAATGAATAGAAAAAAATGTTAAACCTACCTGTTGGTTCTGGTTGTGTGTGTCTTTCTTTATGTGGTGCAGATTAAGGCAGCTGTTGCAGCTGAAGTGGCAGAGGGCGCTGTGCGAACCAGGAGAAGCCGTTGGGTTACTAGCTGCTCAGAGCATCGGCGAACCCTCCACTCAGATGACCCTCAACACCTTTCACTTTGCCGGCAGAGGAGAAATGAACGTCACCCTGGGAATTCCCAGGTCGGTGTACTGTATACTGTACTGTTTAAGTGATAAGACTTCTGCCAGAATGCTGGCGTAGGGCAGAATCTGGGGTGCCCAGGTGAAATTCCTCTAGCACACCAGCGCTGAGAATCTGATCTCCCCAGTTTGAATCTCAGCTCTGCTATTGGTCGGCTGGGCACCCCCTAGCGAGAACAGTTGGCAGTGCCTGCAGCCGAAAAAATTGGGCATCAGTCTGATGGGTGGGAAAAGCCCGGACTAATAATTAAGTGGGGTTTTCAAAACGCTGTGTAAGGACCCTGGTTAGCAGCCCGAGGCGCCTGTGCAGAAGTGGAGGAGCATGGATATCGGTACGTGTCGTTCCGTGCACAATGTTCGGCCTCATGTGAGAATCCACCGAAGCACGGGCGAATAAGAAGGGGTCGTGGGGCAGGCAAATATACCCTCCTCGGGCGCAACTGGGATCCCCAGCAGCAGAAGGCCAATTGGCTACCCTAAATCAGAAAACACATACTGATAGCATGCAAAACACTACACTCAGAAAGACTGAGATTTTTTAACGAAAACAAAATACAAAATGTGCTTTTGCACCAGGGAAAATAATGCATTTTTTAACATATTTAAATCTAAAACATCTTTTATAATTTGTTTAAATGACACAAAAGGAAAAAACAACTTGAATACCGCCGTATAAATGACCCCAGTGTGTCGGTATGGCGTTAAAAACTAATCAATCAATCAAAACCCTAAATCAGGACAAAAAGGAGACAAAATCTGTTGATTTCCTCTTTAAGGAATCTAGCTTGTGTGTTATTTCTAAATCTTCTCACTGTGGTTTTGTTTGTTTGTTTGTTTTTTATAGGTTGCGAGAAATCCTCATGATTGCCAGTTCCAACATCAAGACCCCCATGATGAGCATTCCTGTATTAAGCAGCAAAAAAGCCGTGAAGCGAGCGAAGACGCTGCAGAAGAAGCTTTCCCGCGTGTGTCTGTCTGAGGTACGTATGCCAACACTTAATCATTATTTATAAGAACTAGTTGGTGGGTAACAATGTCGCCTCACAGCAAGAAGGTCCTGGGTTTGATTCCCAGGTGAGGCGGTCCTTTCTGTGTGGGTTTCCTCCGGGTGCTCCGGTTTCCTCCCACAGTCCAAAGGCGTGCAAGTGATGTGAACTGGAGTTACTGTGTAATGACTGTGTTTGATATAAACTTGTGAACTGATGGATCTTGTGTAATGAGTAACAACCGTTCCCGTCATGAATGTAACCAAAGTGTAAAACATGACGTTAAAATCCTAATAAACAAACAAACAATCGATTACAGTGCAGTTAATAAAGGTTTGCATTGTCATAGGACTCACAGGTCCTGTTAGGTTTTTACTCAGTCACCCAAAGTTCTGTCCCTTGAGCTAATAGTAAGAACTTAACCAGGAGAAGAATCAGTCGTTGAATCTCGTGCACGAGGAAAGCACCCAGACAAGACACCAAGTCAAAGTATGAATGCCTTCGTTTATTGAAAGAGTTTTTATAAACACAAGGAAAGTGTGGGTAAGAGAATGTGTGTGTGTGTGTGTGATGGCTAAACTACATGAGAAAACGGTATTGATTTAATTAAATGTTATTTACATTTACATTTTCAGCATTTAGCGGACGCCTTTATCCAAAGCGACTTACATTAGTGTGACCGTATGCAGTCTGAGCAATTCAGGGTTAAGGGCCTTGCTCAAGGGCCCAACAGTGGCAACTTAGCAGTGGTGGGGCTCGAACCAGCGACCTTTTGATTACTACTCCAGGACCTTAACCTCTAGGCTACAGCTGTCCCTATGTTATGAGCTTCAATTTCTCATTCTGTTCTAAAATTAGAACTTTTGAAATGTTAGACGGCTGTTTCAATAATAATCGGCGTACTTCGATTCTGGTTGCGACGTTCTGCAGGTGTTACGCAAGGTGGACGTGGTGGAGACACTCCGGGTGGAGGCCAAAGGCCAGAAGAAGCGCATATTCACCATCATGTTCCAGTTCCTTCCTCCAGAGTGCTACCAGCAGGATAAGTTACTCGCACCCCAGCGCATCGTCCGCTTCATGGAGGACCGGTGAGTTTTCCTCTCTGCTCACATTAATGCAAACCATTGCTTTGTTCAGCGCTCGGCTTGAGCGGTGCAGTTAAACATCATCAAAGTGTGAATATGAGACGAATCTGCATCAGTGTGGAATAACCGTCAGATTCAGTCTAAAAGCTCCACATGTATCCGTGTGTATCTGGATTTTCCTCCCTGTTTCACTTTTCACTTGTGTTACAGCTCAAGGTTCTGAGAAATTGTGAGAATCAGAATCTGGTTTTCTGAGAGTCTAAAACGCTTCTCGTTAAAATAAAGCTTAACGTGGTTTAATGTAGTAAAAGAAGGAGACAGGAGCACTAAACTTCTCTTCATTATTACTGCTCATAAGTTCCTCCACTAATCACGTTCCTCACTCGCTGTTTTAGTACAATAAGTCACGTTAAGCTTTGTTTGTACAGCCTAAGTCGCTTTTATCACCTCATATCAAACAGTTTGTCTCATTAGAGACGCTTTGAAAAGGTCAGCAGCCAGCTGGGTCAACTTACGATTTAACTTCTGATTTTTATACATCCAGGTTCTTCCAGTTGCTGCTTGAGGCCATCAAGAAACTGAGCGCCAAGCTGGCGTCTATAAATGCAGTGGACACTCGCAAGGCCACTTCGAAGGACAACGACCAGGAGGAAGGTTCCTCCAACAGACAGGCAGGTTTCAGAACATCAGGTTTGAGTAGGGGTCAGGTCAGCAGAAGTGAAGGAAGTGTAGTTGGGTACGACTAGCTGTGGGGAAGAAAAACAAAAAAAAAACAAGTTTGAGTAAAAAGTCTGAGCATGTGAGCATGTTTTGGTTCTCAGGGAGACGAGGGTGAAGACGAGAGCCAGGTAGTGGATGACGAGGCGGACGAAGGGGATGCAGACGCCTCTGATGCCAAGAGAAAGGAGAAGCAAGAAGAGGAGGTAATAAATGATCGAGTCCACCTCACCATCAGTCAAAGCTATTTTTTGTTTCTGTGTTGTTTAATATTAATGCAAAGAAAAATGTCTTTATCGTCCAGTAATCATTTAATGCAGTGAGGCTTTTAATTCTTTGATTCTACAGACACACTGTGGCAGATAGAGTGCACATATTTCTAACTAGAATTACGCTTTGTGAGCTGGTGTGGCGTAATGATAAGAGCCACCAGCAGCGCCAGAGTTTCGGGGGTTTGAATCCTGGGCTGGGCTCACAAATGCAGAAGGTGCATGGCATTATAAATCCAGAGAGACAAAATGAAAAAGGTTCCTATACGATGGTTGTTTACATGGTGCCCTACAGAATTTAATTGTGCTTTAAATGCAGAAATTCAGAGATTGTCTGTTTTATGTTTCTAAAACTTCCTTGGCACATGATGCCCATTTCAATAGACTTACATTAGACATAGAAGGACCACATTTGCAGACTCGTTTATTCATGTGGGCTATCGATAATTATATGGGGAATTTTTGGAAGGTTTGCAGCATAAGCAATCGCAGTCGACATGCGTATGTACAGAAAACATGTAACAAAAATTAGTCAGTCATAAATGCATAAAAATATAAAGTCTTTGTGTCTCCCTGTGCATGTGATAGCCAATATACTATATCTAGCGTACAGTACAATACTATGTAGTGTAATTTACAGTTCTTGTTATTTTTTCCGTTATTATTTTCATCACTGATCTGTCCTGGTCAGGGTCACAGTGGGTCTTATTCCATTGACATTTGCAGCATTTAGCAGATGCTTTTATCCAAAGCGACTTAAAGTTGTGACAATATACAATCGAAGCAGTAGAGGGTTAAGATTGCCTAATCTGGTAGACGTGGGGCTTGAACCTGCAACCTTGTGTTACTGAGCTACCAGTGAAACACTGAGCGGAAGGCAGGAACACAACCATTGCAGGGATTGCCATCCTTCTGCTCCCTCCAAACATAGGCAGTCATGTCTGTGTGGATGCCTGGCTGGTCGATAGGACCACTGAGATTCAAACCCAGGTCTCAGCGGTGGTGGGCTGACGTAATACACGCCTAGTACACCACCCAAGCGCATATGTACTTGTTTTGTGTGTTACATATGATACAAATTATTAGTGTTTAAGGGTTTGGGGGGCCTAGAGTTATTCACATTTTTTGATGTGCATATGTTGAGAGGCTGTACTGCAATCATCACCGAAATCTAATGCTGATGTGTTTTAACTATTGCAACTGGGACAAACTGGAACCAGTGTTAAAAAAAAAAAAAAACAGGAAACAGTTTTTGCACATTTTGATGCAACTGTTGTTGCAGGTTGACTATGAGAGTGACGAGGGAGAAGAAAGCGGATATGAGGAACAAGAGGAGGGGACTGAGGAAGCAGAGAAGGAACTGGGATCACAGGGGCCGTCTGAGGAGAGCCCTGGATCCAGTCAAACCTCCAAATCTGAGACCGAAGACACACAGGACTCGATGAGGGTCAACAAAGTTCTTCAGATCAGTTCCAGCATCGAGGGCTACAAATATGACGCCCAGAACGGCCTGTGGTGTGAGGTAGAGTCAGACTTTTTTTTTTTATATTGTTTGCATGGCATCAAAAGTATTTCTTGAATGTGTAATCTGTCAGATTACTATTTTAGGTTTGGAAATCATAGTTCCGTACATTTCTATTTAGGGGTCTGTCCGAAAACCTAGTGAGCTGCCGTGCTGCCTACCTGATCAGCTGCTCCCTCATTATTCAGTCAGATTATCACTCAGAATTAAGGCGCCTCAGTAGGAGCATTTTAAGGGATCTAAGAATTGAGACATGCCCTCTTCTCGGTAGTGACACTAGGGTGACACAAGATGCATCTATGTAGAGAGATCACCAGGTTTTCTGTTACCGTTAGGTGTTACCAGTGCTATTTCCTGTAATCTGGTCGCTTTCCATGAAACACATCTCACAATCCTGACTTTGGTCTCTTTTCCAGGTGACTCTGGTGCTACCGGTCAGCAAAGTGCACTTTGACCTCACCTCGCTTGTGGTGGCTCAGGCCCAGAACGCGGTGATCATGGAGACCAAAGGCATCACGCGCTGCTTACTCAATGAAGTGACCAACAAGCAGGGCATCAAGGAGCTCGTCCTGAACACAGAGGGCATCAACATGCAGGAGATGTTTAAGCATGGAGATGTGAGTTAACACAAACCTGAAATGTTAAAAATTATTGAATGTGATGATTTGAGGTTATTGTATTAACAAAATCTAAATTTTTCTAAACTATGTAGTCAGTCATTATTATTGTAATTAATAGGCGCTTGGTTGGCACAAAGTAGCTCTAGTGCTCTCGAGTTTGAATCCTATCCCAGGCGGTGCTATTGACCTAGCTGGGTATCCAAACGTGTACAGTCGGCTGTGCCTAGGGGAGGCCGGTCGACAGGGTTTCATTGCCACTGTACATTTGCGTCCTCTGCTGTCTGAACGAGGCGCCTGCACAAGTGATGGATGATTTGCGGAGTGTAGAGCATTGCTCTATGTGATACTTGGACACTGGCAGGTGAAAAGATGTGGCCAGAAACTGCACACGTGTCGGAGGGGGCACGTTACTGTGCCGCAGTAACTCTATACAGCATCACGGAGTTGGTGCAAGTGGCAAATTACCAGATTGAAGGAGAATATGGTGTGTGGGGGGGTGATTAATGACTAAATTAGTATATTTTAAACATTCCATCATATTCATTCTGTATTCTAAAGTTCACAAAGTCTTGGAAAAAGACTAAATACAGAAGGTTTTTTTTTTTAAATCCCAAATATTTGTAACGCTTATGTGCAGGAGTGTATTTAAAAACAATTAATTGTCACGTTGACGCTGCATCCCAACCAAATAATACATTTATTATTATTATTATTGTTGTCAAGTGCCGTCAAATTGACTGACCTCTGGCAACCATGTGTTTCTCCAGAACATTCTGTCTTTTGTTTGGGTCTCCAGGCTTTTTTAATGGCTCGTTTATTGATCCTCTAATTGTATCTGTTTATCTTATTGCTTGCCATCCTCTTCCTCTTTTACCTTCAACTCTTTCAAGCATTATTGTCATTTCTAATGTACTGGTTCCTCTCATAATGTGTTTAAAGTTAATGAGCTACATGTTAAATAGTATATTAAGCTATATAATAGTATATTAAGCTAGGCTGTCAAGTCAACCAAGTATTTTAAGGTGTCAGTACTAATCAAATAATGATGCATTTATTTTCAATTTCAGTGTGTATAAAATCCAGAGCAATAGAAACACTATTTGTTTTTCAAATCCGTGTTTAAGTGGTTGCTAATCTAGACTAATCTAATAGAGTTTTAATGATTACATTGAATTCATTTATTTTATGTGTTTTAAGATTCTCAGCTTGAATCGTCTGTATTCTAACGAGATCCACGCCATGGCCAACACATACGGTATCGAAGTGGCTTTGAGGGTCATTGAGAAAGAGATTAAAGATGTGTTCGCTGTTTATGGTAAGTCTGTTAAGTTAACTTGGTTGAGATCCCTAACCAAACATTTTTGGTGTTAAAGCAGAACAGATTTGATCTGAAGTGTTTTCCTGCTCTTTTTCTCAGGTATCGAGGTCGACCCCCGGCATCTCTCTCTCGTGGCGGACTACATGTGCTTTGAGGGCGTGTACAAGCCCCTTAACCGATTTGGAATTCAGTCCAACAGCTCCCCTCTGCAACAGATGACCTTTGAGACCAGCTATAAGTTTTTGAAACAGGCCACTATGCTGGGTATAAAATTATTTTAATAATGTGTGTAATTATTGTTTTATAATGTGATGATCATGATGTTATACTGTAAAATGCCTAGTCAGGCATCTACACAGACATAATTGGCTATTGGGGGGGGAGCCGAGCCATATGGGGGTGCACTTGTTAGTGCACTCTTAAGTGCTGTTCCCAAGCCTGGATAAAAAAGAGGTGGGTAAACAGACTTGGTGTTGGGCCAGTGCATTAGACCAGCGATAAAAGAATGTTGCAGGTGATCCAAGCTTTCAACAAGTGTTCAACATTTATAAATATTCGGTTTGATAAGAGGAAAGAAAACCAGAGATATGAACATGTGATTTATAACCTTGTTCTCTTTTGCTTTATAGGCTTGAATGATAAGTTGAATTCACCGTCAGCTTGCTTGGTGGTGGGAAAGGTTGTAAAAGGAGGAACTGGACTGTTTGATCTGAAGCAGCCCTTACAGTGATAATGGAAGACGACTAGACCTGCCTGCACATATCTCTGTTTTAAACAGGAAAATACAAAAATATTTGGTGTTTATCTGTTGTGCTTTAATCTTTAATAAATATTTTAATAACAAATGCATTTCTCTCTTATATTTGTACTTTTTGGAATTACACTCACTAGCCATAACATTAAAACCACCTCCTTGTTTCTACACTCACTGTCCATTTTATCAGCTCCACTTACCATATAGAAGCACTTTGTAGTTCTACAATTACTGACTGTACTCCATCTGTTTCTCTGCATGCTTTGTTAGCCTCCTTTCATGCTGTTCTTCAATGGTCAGGACCCCCACAGAGCAGGTATTATTTAGGTGGTGGATCATTCTCAGCACTGCAGTGACACTGACATGGTGGTGGTGTGTTAGTGTGTGTTGTGCTGGTATGAATGGATCAGACACAGCAGCGCTGCTGGAGTTTTTAAACACCTCACTGTCACTGCTGGACTGAGTTGGCACCAACCAAAAACATCCAGCCAACAGCGCCCCGTGGGCAGCGTCCTGCGACCACTGATGAAGGTCTAGAAGATGACCGACTCAAACAGCAGCAATAGATGAGCGATCGTCTCTGACTTTACATCTACATGGTGGACCAACTAGGTAGGAGTGTCTAATAGAGTGGACAGTGAGTGGACACGGTACTTAAAAACTCCAGCAGCGCTGCTGTGTCTGATCCACTCATACCAGCACAACACACTAACACACCACCACCATGTCAGTGTCACTGCAGTGCTGAGAATGATCCACCACCTAAATAATACCTGCTCTGTGGTGGTCCTGACCATTGAAGAACAGGGTGAAAGCAGGTCTAAAAATGTATGTAGAGAAACAGATGGACTACAGTCAGTAATTGTAGAACTACAAAGTGCTTCTATATGGTAAGTGGAGCTGATAAAATGGACAGTGAGTGTAGAAACAATGAGGTGGTTTTAATGTTATGGCTGATCGGTGTATATCCTTTTGTATTTAGGATTGGCATTTGACAAAAGCAGAAGGTTATTAATTTAGAGCAAAATCTTTTACATGTTGTTGACGTGGTAATTATAAAAGATCTGAATTAATTTCTGCAATGCATAATGCATTAATGACATCAGTTTGGGTTTGTTTTTATTTATGAAATCATAATATTACCAAAAAACTGGTGTTGACAAACTAAACATTGACAATGCAATACGTTAACCTATTTACTGTATTAATGTTTCAGAGCTCAGGAAATTGTTTCAGTTCATTTGTATAAAGAATCTCGCCTCCCAGAAAATGTCGAATGGCACTTGACCCCTATATGTTATATTTTAATCTTGGTTGGCACTTAGGTGACTCTCAGTGGTAAATTATGCTAACCCACTAATGCTGGGATCCAGTGTTCAAATCCCCAGAGATGCTCTAGGCCAGCTGGGCGTATACATTCAGACATGATTGTGTTGCCGCAGTGTATTGGTGTCTTTTTTGGGGTGTGATTCTGCATTGTGCCCAAAGAAGCTGGACCCACTGCAACCCTTGTATATCATATTTACTGATTTGTACTAATCACAGTGCATAAAGCATTTGAAAAGTGATTTGGTAATATTTACACACACGGTTGAGTTTTAGATGAAAATCTAGGTATTTTATCACCTGACATGATAAACTTGACCAACGTAACAATTATTTGTGTTTTTGAAAAGGCTACTGACCTTATAACTGCACCAAAATATCACTTTGTACACTTTTGTAAGATATCATTTGACTGATGCTTTTATCCAACCCTGATCTCTGAGGCTGTGTGGCAACAATCACAGTCTCAAAGAAGTAGAGAGGGGTATGTTATGTTTTCCATGTTTACCCCTTATTGAGTATGGAGTGATTCTTTAACAGAGCAGTGATAGCCTAGCGGTTAAGGTTACTGGACTAGTAATCAAAGTGTTGCTGGTTCAAGTCCCACCTTTGCCAGGTAGACACTGTTGGGCCCTGAGTAAATTGCTTTGAATAAAAAGCGTCTGCTAAAATGCCGAAAATGTAAATGAGTAAATGTATTGGCACCCTGTGCACCATGTGTTTCTGCCTCATAAGCTTATAGTTTATTTATTTATTAGGAGTTTTAACGTCATGTTTTACACACTTTGGTAAGTGGGTAGCACTGTCGCCTCACAGCAAGAAGGTCCTGGGTTCGATACCCAGGTGGGGCGGGCCAGAGTTTGCATGTTCTCCCCATGTCTCCGGGTGCTCCGGTTACCTCCCACAGTCCAAAGACGTGCAAGTGATGTGAATTGGAGATATAAAATTGTCCATGACTGTGTTTGATATAATCTTGTGAACTGATGAATCTTGTGTAATGAGTAACTACCGTTCCTGTCATGAATGTAACCAAAGTGTAAAACATGATGTTAAAATCCTAATAAACAACCCCCCACTGTATCTATTACATTTAAGTCCTTTAAGTGGTGTGTTTTTAGATCTACATGTCACTTTATAAAAAAGTATATCCTTCTCTATGTGCAAAAATAGACACCCATGTGGACTCAGAGAACATGCCACGTTTCACAATAACAAACTAGAACTGCGAATCAAACCCTGATCTCTGAGGCTGTGTGGCAACAACATGGTCTCAAAGAAGTAGAGAGAGGTATGGCTCCTTTGTTTTGCTCACGGAGACACCCAGAGTCTGAATTGACTATTCGAAACTGACCCCTTACTGGGTATGGAGTGATACTTTTACGAAGCAGTGATAGCCTAGCAGTTAAGGTTACTGGACTAGTACTGAAAGTGTTGCTGGTTCAAGTCCCACCTTTGCCAGGTAGTCACCCTTAACCCCCAATTGCTTAGACAGTACTGTGAGTCGCTTTTAGTGTCTGCTAAAATGCCGAAAGTGTAAATTAGTAAATGTACTGGCACCATGTGTTTCTGCCTCATAGGCTTAGTTTATTTATTTATTAGGATTTTAACCTCATGTTTTACACACTTTGGTTACATTCATGACAGAAACGGTAATTCATCAGTGCACAAGTTTAATGTCAAACACAGTCATGGACAATTTTGTATCTCCAGTTAACCTGACTGCATGTCGAAACTGGAGCTCCTGGAGGAAACCCACACAGACACACACGGGGAGAACATGCAAACTCCACACAGAAAGGACCCGGACCGCCCCACCTAGGGATCGAACCCAGGACCTTCTTGCTGTGAGGCGACAGTGCTACCCATCGAGCCACCACTGAGTAAAAGTATTGGCACCCGGTGTACCACGTGTTTTTGCCTCCTAGGCTTACTTTTAAAAAGAATCGACACGTGAATCGAATCATTGAACTGCAAGTTTGAATGAATCGAATGCGAGTCGACTCATTACTGTGGAGGACCCGCTCGATCCCATGATGCACTTGGTTGCATTTTGAGCGGTCGCTTGTCTCAACGTGGGCATGTCTGTGTAAGCTCGGTTTGAATTGAATCACGTTAACACAGTTAACTTGTAAGTTTTATCTCAATTAACTCGTTCGGTGCGGATTTGTTGCATGAACTGAATCCGGAACCTGGAGAGAATCGACTGAGTGAAAATGTCTCTGGTTTGCGCCAGTAAGTAGAACAAACCGCTTCTGTATGTGGATTGTTAGCACTGTTAGCATGTGTATAATTTACTGAGTTCTCTAAACCAGCTCAGCCGGAAGCTTGCAAACATTCATTGTATCAAACCAGTATAAATAATACGTGTATTTACTGTGAGGTTTAACTCATAATTCTAATATTTGTGCTTTCTCGAAGTGTCTTTTGTTAGTTAGCAAACAGCGTTGAACTTCTGGCTAGGGGCGAGCCCAAATGGATACACGATATACGCGTAGTGCACTAGATAGGGTAGAAGTGACGTTATATTATAAAGCGTGTAGTTCACTTGCGCAGCAAAGCGAGTGTATTTGGGATACAGCCCTGTTGGCTTTCGTTAAATAGAACGGTTGCAGGTTAGCCCTTGAGCTAACTTAGTTATAGTTAAAAATTGATCTATATTTATTCCAAATTCTAATAATACAATAATAATATGTTTTAAATGTTTAGATTAAATAGTAAATTATCTATTTGGAGCTTTTTAGAACAAAACAATTATCCAAGCTTTGTATCAGTATGCAAAGAGGTGTGAATTGGTGGGATTTATATAAATAAATAGATTATAAATAGATGTATTTTTATATTTGCACCTATTATAAAGCTGACACCCGGGTAAAATGTTAAGTACATATATATGTATGGTAAT